>NC_081407.1:268820574-269007369 GCF_030272615.1 Cryptomeria japonica | reverse complement strand
AGAGAGAGGGAGGAGGGAAACAATGGAAGGGAGAGAGGGAGAGGGAAGAGATAGGATGAGGGAGGGAGAAAGAGAGAGGTAGAGGGAAATAATGGGAGGGAGAGAGGGAGAGGGAAGGGATATGATGGGGGAGGGAGAGAGGGTGAAAGAGAGAGAGGGAAGAGAGAGAGAGAGAGGGAAGAGAGAGAGAGAGGGAAGAGAGAGGATGGGGGAGGGAGAAAGAGAGAGAGAGAGGATGGGAAACAATGGGAGGGAGAGAGGGAGAGGGAAAAGATAGGATGGGGGGAGGAGATATAGCAAGAGAGGGGTGAGAAGAGAGGGAGAGAGGGTGAGAGAGAGAGAGAAGGAGATGGAAGATAGAGTGAGAGATGATGAGAGAGAGAGAGGGAGACGAAAGAGATATGATGGGGGAGGGAGAAAGAGAGATAGAGGAGGGGGAAAATGGAGGGAGAGAGGGAGAGGGAAGAGATAGGATGGGGGAGGGAGAAGAGAGAGGGGGAGGAAACAATGGGAGGGAGAGAGGGAGAGGGAAGGGATAGGGATGGGGGAGGGAGAAAGAGAGAGGGGAGGGAGAAAGAGGGTGAGAGAGAGAGGGAGAGGGAAGAGATAGGATGGGGGAGGAGAGAGAGGGAGGAGGGAAATAATGGGATGGAGAAACGGAGAGGGAAGAGATAGGATGGAGAAGGGAGAAGATGAGAGGGGAGGGAAACAATGGGAGGGAGAGAGGGAGAGGGAGAAAGAGAGAGGGGGGAGGGAGAAAGAGAGAGTGGGAGAGGGAGGGAGATGGAAGAGATAGGATGAGAGAGGGAGAAAGAAAGAGGGAGGAGCGAAACAATGGGAGGGGGAGAGGAGAGGGAAGAGATAAGATGGGGAAGGGAGGGGGAAGAGAGAGGTAGGGGTAGGAGAGGGAGAGATTGGGATAGAGATACACCTGAGAGAGGAGGAGAGTGAGATAGAGAGATAAAGACTGAGAGGGAGAGACTTAAAAGATAAATAATGGGAGAGAGAGAGAGAGAGAGAGAGAGAGAGAGAGAGAGAGAGAGAGAGAGAGAGAGAGAGGGAGAGGGAGAGAATGAAAGAGAGAGGGGGAGAGAGAGATAGAGAAAGGGGAAAGGGGAGGGGGGGAGAGAGATTGCATAGAGAGAGAGAGAGCTAAATAGGGAGAATGAGAGAGAGAGAGAGAGAGAGAGAGAGAGAGAGAGAGAGGGAATGGGGGAGGGAAAGAAGGGAATAGAGACACCTAAGAGAGGGGGAGAGAGAGAGCGATAGAGAGTGAGGGGAGATATAGAGAGACCTAAGAGGTGGATAGAGGGATTGTGTATGTGTGTGTGTGTGTGTGTGTGTGTGTGAGAGAGAGAGAGAGAGAGGAGAGAGAGAGAGAGAGAGAGGAGAGAGAGAGAGAGAGAGAGAGAGAGAGAGAGAAGGATATTACAAGAGACTAGAGAGAGAGAGGTGAAGAGAGGGAGAGAGGGAGAAAGAGATATAATGAGCAACGGAGAGAGGGAGGGGGAGGAGAGAATGGGAGAGAATGGGAGACAGATACACTTGAGAGAGGAGAGTAATATAGAGAGAGAGGGATAAGAGGTAGAGACTTAAGAGATAAAGAATGGGAGAGGAAGAGAGATGGAGAGAGAGAGGGAGAGAATGGGAGAGAGATACACTTGAGAGAGTCCAGGAGAGTGAGATAGAGAGATAGAGGTAGAGAGGGAGAGATACTTAAGAGAGAAAGAATGGGAGAGAAAGAGAGGGAAAGAGTGTTAGAGAGAGGGAACGAGATGAAGAGAGAGAAAAAGAGCTAGAGGGAAAGAGAGAGATGCATGAGAGAGGAAGAGAGAGATATAGATAGATAAAGGTTGAGAGTGGGAGACTTGTTAGAGAGGAGAGAGACTTGAGAGAAAGAGAAAGGGAGCAAGAGGGAGAGAAAGAGAAAGAGAGATAGAGGAAAGAAAGAATTGAGAGAGGAAGAGAAAGGGAGGGGGGAGGGAGAGGGAGAGAATGGGAGAGAGTGAGAGATAGAGATACTTGAGAGAGGGAGAGAAAGAGAGAGCCCAGGTGAAAGAGGGAAAGAGAGGGATAGATGAAAGAGAGAGAGAGGGTGAGGTAGATGGGAAAGAGAGGGAGAGATCCCTGAGAGAGGGAAGGAAGTAGAGAGGGAGAGACCTAGGAGAGAGAGACAGATGGGGGTTAAAGAAGAGAGAGGGGGAATGCAGGGAATAGATTAGAGAGATAATGTTGATATGAGCATGCTGATTACTAAAATTTGATTTAATCTGAAATTTATATGAATACTCAAAAAACTAGAATCTGCATTATAACTCCTAGAGATTTGGAACCACTCTCAAACATCCTGACAATATATACATAAAATATAACTTAAAGTATAATAGAAATGGGACTTATACTTAAATGATATATTTTATTTATATATTCTATGATAGAGAACAATTTGTGCTTCCTAGAATGAAAAATTTCTATGGAATTCATTTGGTGTGTGCCTTATTTGTCATGTGCCAAATAAGGTGCACACCAAATGATTTTTTTTTTAAAATTCATTTGGCGCGCACTAAAATTGGCATGTGCCAATGTGGTGCCTTGGTAACACCAAACAAAAGGCTTGGATTTTCCTTGGGCATCCAACTCAAAGGCTTAGATGCCCTTCTTAGGCTCGAGACATGTTTTCCAGCAAGTATTGAAAATTTTCTTACTTTTTGTTCGTGCTCTCTGTCAGGTTTGCACGTGCTTCAATAAAATAAAATAAAAACACCACACAATCGTCAAGCTCTCTCTTAGCTATCTAACCATATAGATATTTTCAAATTTTGATAATGTTAAGGTCTTCATCCATAATTTTGTTTCTTAGTGTGTCCATTATTTGTCAAAATCTGACATGTCGTATTTTGGCCATAGAGTTTTACTTGTTTATCCAATTTTGAAAAAAATTACATTTTCAGAAATAGACTCCATTCTACACAATGTTTTTAAAAAAGAAAATGATTTTTGATTATTTTCCACAAATTTATAGGGGGAGCATGCTCAAATTTAATTAAAAAATTAGTATCCACTTCGAAAATTGGTAAAAAAATCATATATCCATTAAAAAATTAGCCAAAAAATCTGGCATAAATTAAATGGTGTTAGCTAATTTCTCATTGGAGCAATTTTAAAAATTCCAAAAAAAAGTTGACATTTTAGGGGGTGCACACCATGTGCTATGTTATTTTTTTCTAAAAAAATAGCACTGCTTTGTGTGCTCTCCCTTTTTGAAACCCTTAATCTCCAGCATTTTCAAAAAAAAATAGTAGTTTAGAAAGTAGACTCAGAGCACTACAACTCTTGTTCTTACTACATCTTCATATTTTGAGTGTAACTATCTTCATTTTCTTGTCAAAGTTCAGACTTTTGCTGATTTCAAAAAAAGGAAAAAAGAAAGAAAGAAAAGCGGCATTTTAAGACCCCTTTTGGTCCCCCATCTTTGTGCACTTACCCATGAGTAAGAAGAAAGAAGAGGAAATAAAATGTGAGATGTTGAGCCCCATGATTGTTTTAATATTATTTGTGTATAGGTGTGGGGGGAGGTAGAATAAGAGAAGAAGATGAAGTAGAGTGTCCTATTGGTGGCATAAAAGAAGTGATCCTCATGCAAGACGATAAAAAACAGAGAACAAAACTATATCTAAATTATTTCTTTCAAAATATATGGAAGAAGGTATGTTGTAGCTAAGGTTACTATGGAGGATAACAAATTTATAGTTGTAGAATGTCCTTTGAAGGACTTGAAAATGTTGGTAGATAAGAAGCAACAATACATGGAAGAAGAAAATATGGTGATGTTGGTTGATGAAGTGTAGTGGATCACAAATAGATATATTGGCATGGAAGATGTAAAGGAATGTCGAGTGGGGAGTACAAAATAAATTGTTGACAAGATGGATATGGAAATTTTTTATATGTCCACAATATTAGTTATGTTGATTTGTATGTAGGTGCAATACTAAGTGAAGAAGGGTGAAGAAGAAGATTTTGGTGGAGGAGGTCAAGTAGTGGTGGATTAAATTTCATGAGAGAAAGAAAGGGGAGAATATTTTTGAAAAGAAAGTCGAGAAATGATGGACAATAATATTTCTACGTAATCTTTGGAAGATGCATAATAGAGATAGTGGGGATCTTAATTGAATTGTGAATATTGTCATAAATGTGTAAAAATCTTTCTGATATATATAAACTAAACTAGACAAACTAAGCTAAATACTTACTAAAATCAACTATAGTTGAGGTTACGGTTATGTTGTGGGTCATATGGTATGAGTAATTAAAGGATTGAAGGAATAAATGGCTAGTACACCTACATAAGACCTAATTGATATTTGATCTTGTTTTTCACACAAAAATTCTATGAAATTGATTCAATGTTACTTTTCAATATATATATATAAAATTTACGCCATACATGTACTCATCAAAACTAGGGATAGAAAAGGACATTGGGGAATAGTTAGATCATTCCTCAAGGCCTTAATGGATGGGTTGGTAGATTTTTAGTCAATTCATTCCCCATGGTCTAGGACCATTGTCATAGTGGAAAAACTTGTTGCAACATTCATAGATGCATTCCCATAGTAAAAGAACCTTTGTAGCGGGTCTTGTAGATGCACTCATATTGTAGGAAAATCTTTGCAACAAATACATTAATGATTTGTAGATGTATTCCCATAGAAGAAAAATATTTGCAATAAGTAATGTTGATGCATTTTCATGGTGAGAAAAACTTTATAATGAACACATCAATGATTCATAGATGCATTTCCATAGTGGGAGAGTTTTATGATAAGCATGTCAATGATTTGTAGATGTGTTCCCATACTAAGAAAAGCTTTCCAACATTGCAAATACATTCTTATATTGAGAAAAGATTTGTAATGGATGTTATAGATGTGTAATCATGAAGGGAGTGCAATAAGTACATCAATGACTTGTAACTGCATTTCCATATTGAAAAAAGCTTTGATTACAAGTAAGCCCAATCCCATAGCGAGAAAAGCTTTGATTACAAGTAAACCCAATCCCATAGCGAGAAAAGCTTTGTAATATAAATTGTAGATGTATTCTTATGGTGAGAGCTTTGTAATGTGAGGTGTTATATTCCCATAATAAGAAAGGCTTTACAAGTGATATAAAATTCAAATTATGAAACATGACATAAGATTTCTTGACAATAGATCATTGAATATGATCTAGAACATCGATACAAAAATATATACAGTTTATTCCAGAAACAATCCAGAAACAATCTTTTGAATACTATGATACATAATTTCTTTCCATTGCAAGGAAATGTGATGCATTTCAACGGAGGGAAAAGCTTTACAGTGGGTATATATTTCAAACTACGGTAATTAAACTGATAGGAGAAAAACCTCTTGCAATAGGGAAGTCAATAATATGAGATAAGCTACCTTGAAGGGGAGCAGGACCCACAGACCACTGATATTTTGTCAAATCAAGATTATAAGTATTGGTCTGCTTCTAAAGCTACTCGTAAGCTAATTTTCTTCTCGTACTCCTCAGGTGGGCTATTCTTATTATTAAGTTCGATTCTGTTTGAAGCTGTAGAATGCTTCGTTGTGTTTCCTCAGCTCAGTTGTGCCGGACATCTCACAGAAAGTTGTCACACTGACCTTGCAAATCTGATGGAGTACGTCTTCCAATCTATGGGTACTAAGTACGAGAATCAAAGGCATGACTCGAGCTTGTGTGGATGATGGTAATTTTTTTAAGATTTCGTGCTCAACCCAAACCAGCAAGAAGTATAATTAGTACTCTTTCATTTCAAAAGTTGAGATTAAAATAGAGATAGATTATGAGTAATTGAGACAAATAATTGAATTAAGAATAGAGTAACGATCTCACATTTTTTATCTGCATAGAGTTATCTAGGGATTGATTAAAAAATAAATTTTTTTTTGACTCTCTTCATCTTGATGATGGATCATGGAGTGTGATCCGAAATGTTATACACAAATCTTACACACAATCAAATCCAGAAATGCACTCTTGATAATTAACAAATACAATGTTCAATGCTCTATGTTCTAGATGCTTATATAAGTGAATGATTTGTTTTCTAAGTGGAATAATATAGACTTAGAAATGTGAGAAGGTTTTTTTAATTCTTATTAAGAATATTACAATAATAGACAAGTAATATGAATCATTGTATTGAAGATTTAAAATTGAATTAAGTACAAATTAAAATGTAAGATATGAAGTATCATAAAACATAATTATTTATTTCTATTATACAAAGGTTCAAGAATTACAAACCTTCAATAATTATACATGATTACTGATCCAGGTGGATCTAGAAAAACCTAAAAGATTCACAGTCTCAAAATCTCACGAAAATACCATCATTGTGTAGGGCTCATCGACACGGTTCTAACACAACTTGAACGGGCTCAAGAGGAGTTTGTATGTAGAAGTTATGACTAGTCAAAGTTTTGGTCAAAATGATGACGTGGCGTCACCAAAATGTGACACTTGGTAGGGCACGTGACATATGACATGGCAAGAGTAGTGAGTTGGCACAAATATGGATTAAACCATAATTATTCAAAGAAAAAAATATATGGTTTAAAATAAATAAATTGAGGATTTGGTGGGATTTAATCCCTTAACCCATGCCTTAAAATCCTCTTGCCTTACTACTCTTTATGATAAAAGGAAAATCCCTCCGTTTACATAAATATTTAAATAAGATTTAATTCTCCTAAACATAAATTTTTATAAGCCCATTTTATTAGGAGAATATTAGAGGCTATTTAAATGGCTTTCCAAAGATTTCAAAAGATTTTAAAATCTCCTTCCCCTATTAATAAGGGGATTAAAAAACCTTATTTAGTACAAAAATAAATTCTCAAATGTAAAAGCATGGATAACCTCCATAAAGGGCTAAATAGCATATTGTTTTAAAACAAATTGGGAGATTAATGTTAAACGACATTTATTGTATTTGTTAAGAGGAGATTTTTCAAGATTTTATATGTAAAAATGGAGAGATAAGGTGATTTTGCAAAATCAATTGGTTTTATACCAATTTGAGCAATTTTCTTGTATAAAAGGGGGTAGTGTAGGATGGAAAATTCATTGAAGTGGTGATAACTGGGAGAATTTTCATGCTTTTGAAAGTGGAGAATTCTTGGAGAAGAAATACAAGGTGTTAATTATTACACCAAAAATTGTAAAGGAGAGAGATTGTGAGAAATTCTTATGCAGGGTTTGAAGCTTGAGAATTGTAAGAAGGCATTTTCAAGTGCTTGGCAATCTTAATAAAACGGTCCAACATTGAGAAGCGGACCCGAAGACGTAGTCCTAATTGGACAAACTCCGTTATCAATCTACGTTTGATCCTTTTTCTCTTTTGTCTTCTAATTCTCTTTTATTTGTTTCAATTTTGATTTCTTCTTTAAGTTATCAATTATCATTATTAAGTTTTGCAAAGGATTAAAGTGAACTTAGCTTTTGTAATTTCAACGGTTGAAAAACATAACCACGCAATTCTGTTTGTGATTGGGATAAATCTATAATTTAAATTAAGCACAATTTTATTTAGCCTTAATTAAAGATCAAGTGGTATCAGAGCAATTTAACAGAAAAAAATTGCAAGTGGTGGATGTTAACCAGGTTGAAATTAAAGCAAGGCGAAGGTGCACTTGAAGAATTTAATCCGAAGATCGGATTGAGGCGAGTTACTCGAAGATCAACCATGGCACAATCGGAAGAAGGAAAACGTGTTAATTCTGAACTCTTTGAGAATGAAGAACAATTTCGTAAAGCATTCCTAGACATGAAGATGATGGTGGAAGAGTTGTACAAGGATAGGCAGAAGGAAAAGGAAAGAAAAGACAAAAAGAAGAAGGAAGCTGAATCCCCTTCAAAAGACGTCAAAGAAAAAGGAGTAGGAGGTGGTAGTGACCCTCCTGAACCTCCATCCCTGTCTTCTTCATCTTCTTCTTCTTCATCTTCTTCATCTTCTTCTTCTACTTCTTCCCCCAAGAAAAAACAACCTGTACAGTCTGAGTCTAATTCACCTTTGTTAAAGCTTGATGTTAAATTTGAATTACCAACCTATAATGGAGAAGTGGATGCAGAGAAATTTGATAATTGGATAAAACAGGTTGAATTTTATTGCAAGATTCAGAAGTTTACTGATGATGCTTCAAAGATCCAGTTAGCCACTCTTCGCCTGGAAGGCACAACCTTAATCTGGTGCGAGAGCAGAACTCAAGAAGATCTTAGCCGATATGGTAAAATAATCTCTTCTTGATTTGAGTTTACAACTACACTTAAGAAAAAAATTTATCCATTAGGTCACATGCAAAAAGCAGTAATGAATTGGCAATCATTAAGGCAAGAGAAAGGAAAAAGTGTGCATGAATATACACAAGAGTTTAGGAAAAGAGCTTTCATTTTGGGCATTCCTTTATACACGCAAGAAACTTTGTTAAAGTATATAGGTGGATTGCATGAGAATTTGAGACATACAATACTTATGTTTAATCCAACTAACCTTGATGAAGTTAGTGTGCAAGCCATTCATCTTGAAACAGGCTCAAGGAATAGCCATGATAGTCTTTTCATGGAATCTAGTTTACACAAAGGGATCAAGAAAGGGAAGGAGAAAATGCAGCGAACAGTTTCTGTGAAGAAAGAGGAGAAGCCTTATTGCTCACATTACAAAAGGGAAGAGCATGAAGATGCAAAATGTTGGAAATTGCATCCTAATCAGAAACCCAAGTGGTTCAAGAATCAAAAGGGTAAGCAAAAGACCACAACTATTGTACAAGACCTTGGTTCAGAATCTGGTGATGAATCCAAGATAACAGTTGTGGGTATAAAAGGTATTGTTCCCGTTGCTAATTCTAGCTCCCATAATTCCTCTATAAAGTGTAATGAGGTCTTTGTTGAAAGTAAAAGGAATGAATTGTTTCATATAAGGGCTATTGCAAAACAAAGTAAAATTGATACACTCATAGATAGTGGATCACAAGTGAACTTAATCTCTGAACAAGTTGTTAAGAAATTGGGATTAAAAAAAACACCTCATCCTAAACCATATCCATTAGGTTGGGTGCATGATAATGCTCGATTACATGTATCAAAACAATGTAAACTCCGATTTGCAATCACATCCAAGTTTGTAGATGAGGTAGAGTTAGATGTAATTCCGCTTGACATCTGTGGGATGGTTCTAGGCAGTCCTTATTTGTATGACAGAAAAGCCGTTTTCTACAAGGAACATAATAGGTATCATTTGTTTAAAGATGGACTTGAATTCAGTGTAAAAGCTCATCACATGAAACATGACAAGTCTCTTGGAAAAACAAGACATTTGAAAATGATTGTAAATGCAAGCAATGCTTTAACCCTTATGTCTGTAACAGTTGGTGATACCAAGCATGGAAATTTGAAACATGATATGGTGTCACAAACAACACAGTATAAGGATCAGTTGCAAGAAGAGTCAGGCCTTCAGCCAGAGGTGGTAACTGAGGGCTTGAATGTTTCATCTTCTAATAATGCTCTTGTTCAGGAGATTCAGAATGTTGATACTATTTCCTTCACATCGGTGTATTCAGTACTGGTACTTGTTATTCTCCTAGTTATGTCTATATGGATGATGAATGAGATAGTGAATATCGATGAACATGTAGTTGATTGTATCAGTAAAGCTATCTCATATTTCTTTGTGTTTGTGATGGGTCAGATGTTCAAGCTTTCAACAGGAAGGACAGATGATATTGGGCAAGTGGGGTGACATTTCCCTAGCTCAAATTGTACATAAAATAGACCTTTTGGAGGTCCAAAAGCTTCTCAATGGGGAGGAATGATCCAGGTGGATCTAGAAAAACCTAAAAAAATTCACAGTCTCAAAATCTCACAAAAATACCATCATTGTATAGGGCTCATCGACACGGTTCTAACACAACTTGAACGGGCTCAAGAGGAGTTCATATGTAGAAGTTATGACCAGTCAAAGTTTTGGTCAAAATGATGGCGTGGCTTCACCAAAATGTGATACTTGGCAGGACACGTGGCATATGAGATGGCAAGAGTAGTGAGTTGGCACAAATATGGATTAAACCATAATTATTCAAAGAAAAAAATATATGGTTTAAAATAAAAAAATTGAGGATTTGGTGGGATTTAATCCCTTAACCCATGCCTTAAAATCCTCTTGCCTTACTACTCTTTATGATAAAAGGAAAATCCCGCCGTTTACATAAATATTTAAATAAGATTTAATTCTCCTAAACATAAATTTTTATAAGCCCATTTTATTAGGAGAATATTAGAGGCTATTTAAATGGCTTTCCAAAGATTTCAAAAGATTTTAAAATCTCCTTCCCCTATTAATAAGGGGATTAAAAAACCTTATTTAGTACAAAAATAAATTCTCAAATGTAAAAGCACGGATAACCTCCATAAAGGGCTAAATAGCATATTGTTTTAAAACAAATTGGGAGGTTAATGTTGAACGAGATTTATTGTATTTGTTAAGAGGAGATTTTTCAAGATTTTATATGTAAAAATGGAGAGATAAGGTGATTTTGCAAAATCAATTGGTTTTATACCAATTTGAGCAATTTTCTTGTATAAAAGGGGGTAGTGTAGGATGGAAAACTAATTGAAGTGGTGATAACTTGGGAGAATTTTCATGCTTTTGAAAGTGGAGAATTCTTGGAGAAGAAATACAAGGTGTTGATTATTGCACCAAAAATTGTGAAGGAGAGAGATTGTGAGAAATTATTATGTAGGGTTTGAAGCTTGAGAATTGTAAGAAGGCATTTTCAAGTTCTTGGCAATCTTAATAAAGCTGTCCAACATTGAGAAGTGGACCCAAAGACGTAGTCCTAATTGGACGAACTACGTTATCAGTCTGTGTTTGATCCTTCTTCTCTTTTGTCTTCTAATTTTCTTTTATTTGTTTCAATTTTGATTTCTTCTTAAGTTATTAATTATCATTATTAAGTTTTGCAAAGGATTAAAGTGAACTTAGCTTTTGTAATTTCAACGGTTGAAAAACATAACCACGCAATTCTATTTGCGATTGGGATAAATCTGTAATTTAAATTAAGCACAATTTTATTTAGCCTTAATTACAGATCAATAGAGACCTCATTACACTTTATAGAGGAAGTATGGGAGCTAGAATTAGCAACAGGAACAATACCTTTTATACCCACAACTGTTATCTTAGATTCATCACCAGATTCTGAACCAAGGTCTTGTACAATAGCTGTGTTCTTTTGCTTACCCTTTTGATTCTTGAACCACTTGGGTTTCTGATCAGAATGCAATTTCCAACATTTTGCATCTTCATGCCCTTCCCTTTTGCAGTGTGAGCAATAAGGCTTCTCCTCTTTCTTCACAGAAACTGTTCACTGCATTTTCTCCTTCCCTTTATTGCTCCCTTTGTGTAAACTAGATTCCATGAAAAGACTATCATGGCTATTCCTTGAGCTTGTTTCAAGATGAATGGCTTGCACACTAACTTCATCAAGGTTAGTTGGATTAAACATAAGTATTGTATGTCTCAAATTCTCATGCAATCCACTAATATACTTTAACAAAGTTTCTTGCGTGTATAAAGGAATGCCCAAAATTAAAGCTCTTTTCCTAAACTCCTGTGTATATTCCTGCACACTTTGTCCTTTCTCTTGCCTTAATGATTGCCAATTCATTACTACTTTTTGCATGTGACCTAATGGATAAAAAATTTTCTTAAGTGTAGTTGTAAACTCAAACCAAGAAGAAATTATTTTACCATATCGGCTAAGATCTTCCCGAGTTCTGCTCTCCTACTAGATTAAGGTTGTGCCTCCCAGGTGAAGAGTGGCTAACTGGATCTTTGAAGCATTATCAGTAAACTTTTGAATCTTGCAATAAACTTCAACTTGTTTTATCCAATTATCAAGTTTCTCTGCATCCACTTCACCATTATAGGTTGGCAATTCAAATTTAACATCAAGCTTTAACAAAGGTGAATTAGACTCGGACTGTACAGGTTGTTTTTTCTTGGGGGAAGAAGTAGAAGAAGAAGATGAAGAAGATGAAGAAGAAGAAGACGGGGATGGAGGTTCAGGAGGGTCACTACCACCTCCTACTCCTTTGCCTTTGTCATCTTTCGAAGGGGATTCATCTTCCTTCTTATTCTTTTTGTCTTTTCTTTCCTTTTTTTTCTGCCTATCCTTGTACAACTCTTCCACCATCATCTTCATGTCTAGGAATGCTTTACGAAATTTTTCTTCGTTCTCAAAGAGTTTAGGATTAACACGTTTTCCTTCTTCCGATTGTGCCATGGTTGATCTTCGAGTAACTCGCCTTGATCCGATCTTTGGATTAAATTCTTCAAGTGCATCTTCTCCTTGCTTTAATTTCAACCTGGTTAACATCCACCACTTGCAATTTTTTCTGTTAAACTGCTCTAATACCACTTGATCTAAAATTAAGGCTTACAAATAAAATTGTACTTAATTTAAATTACAGATTTATCCCAATCTCAAACAGAATTGCGTGGTTATGTTTTTTAACCATTGAAATTTCAAAAGCTAAGTTCACTTTAATCCTTTGCAAAACTTAATAATGATAATTAATAACTTAAAGAAGAAATCAAAATTGAAACAAATAAAAGAGAATTAGAAGACAAAAGAGAAGAAGGATCAAACGCAGATTGATAATGGAGTTCGTCCAATTAGGACTATGTATCCAGGTCCGCTTCTCAATGTTGGACAACTTTATTAAGATTGCCAAGCACTTGAAAATGCCTTCTTACAATTCTCAAGCTTCAAACCCTGCATAAGAATTTCTCACAATCTCTCTCCTTTACAATTTTTGGTGTAATAATCAACACCTTGTATTTCTTCTCCAAGAATTCTTCTCTTTCAAAAGCATGAAAATTCTCCCAAGTTATCACCACTTCAATGAATTTTCCATCCTACACTACCCCCTTTTATACAAGAAAATTGTTCAAATTGGTATAAAACCAATTGATTTTGCAAAATCACCTTATCTCTCCATTTTTACATATAAATTCTTGAAAAATCTCCTCTTAACAAATACAATAAATCTCGTTTAATATTAACCTCCCAATTTGTTTTAAAACAATATGCTATTTAGCCTTTTATGGAGGTTATCCGTGCTTTTACATTTGAGATTTTATTTTTGTACTAAATAAGGTTTTTAAATCCCCTTATTAATAGGGGAAGGAGATTTTAAAATCTTTTGAAATCTTTGGAAAGCCATTTAAATAGCCTCTAATATTCTCCTAACAAAATGGGCTTATAAAAATTTATGTTTAGGATAATTAAATCTTATTTAAATATTTATGTAAACGGAGGGATTTTCCTTTTATCATAAAGAGTAGTAAGGAAAGAGGATTTTAAGGCATGGGTTAAGGGATTAAATCCCACCAAATCCTCCTTAATTTATTTATTTTAAATCATCTATTTTTTTCTTTTAATAATTATGGTTTAATCCATATTTGTGCCAACTCACTACTCTTGCCATCTCATATGCCACGTGTCCTGCCAAGTGTCACATTTTGGTGACATCACGTCATTTTTTTGACCAAAACTTTGACTGGTCATAACTTTTACATACGAACTCCTCTTGAGCCCGTTCAAGTTGTGTAGAACCCTGTCGATGAGCCCTACGCAATGATGGCATTTTCGTGAGATTTTGAGACTGTGAATTTTTTAGGTTTTTCTAGATCACCTGGATCAAGTACTTACAATACACATTCACTAACATATACACATCATAAAATTCTAACAATATAAACTAAATCATACAACACTTCAAAACACATCAATTAAACAATTAAATATCATATGAACATACACAAAATGATACTAAACAATGTGGGTAACACAAGAAACACAAAAATAAGAATACAACTCATAGAAGACAATTCTAACACCCATCTTAATCTAAACCAAGACACTCATTTCCTAAATGGTAGTGTACCTTTATACAACTAAACTAACATTAAGTCAAGTCTAACCAATAGTAATACAAAGCACATCAATAAACCATGTCAAGCACAAATGGTACCAACTATTCTACAAGTTTCAGTCAAATATATCTTGGTTGTAGTAATTCAACGGGAAGAAAAATGTGCATCCGTATATCATGTGAGATCTTTCTCCATCTAGAGTAGTAGAATATCTATGATATGGATAGAAGCTTTTCCCATGATGAGAAAAGCTTTCAACAATGCGATCAACGGTAAAGAAGGAGAGGAAAACTACCATTGGAATGATGCAGAGCAAACAAATCTTTTCACAACTTTTTAATTTGCTGTAGAATACAAGAACTGAATTGTTTAATTTATTGTACAATACAGCTGCCAAGCAAACTACTAAGAAAGTACTAATAATTTCCACAAGTGTGTTTAGGTGATAGCAATGCATCAATAAGCTGCCACATAGAACTAGTTTCTGTCGGATATGCCAGTCCAGCAGACGCCTCTCAACTGGCCAACATTTTAGCATCTTTCTTTTTTCATGCCCATTGAAAACCTAACTAGGTATGTGAAGCAATTGGACACTATAATTATATAGGAAAAAGTGTAGAGCATAAAACCTACTAATTTCATGTAATGAGTATATCAATTATTTGTAGATGCACTCCTATTTTAGAAAAACTTTGTAAGGAATCCATCAATTATTGTAGATGAATTTCATAGTAGGAAAACTATTTCAATAGGTAGTGTAGATGTATTTCTATTGCATCATAGATGCATTTTCATGGGAGAGTTTTGTAATGGGCGAAATTTTTATTTGTAGATGTCTTTTCATGGTGGGAAAAGATTTGCAACAAGCATTATAGGTATATTCTTATATTAGGAAAATGTTTAAAATGGAGATTATAGATGTGTTGTAATTATGGAAGAACCTTGCAGCAAGTACATCAATGATTTTTAGATGTATGTTCAGAGTGGGAAAAGTTTTATAATTGATGTTGTAGATGTGCTCTTATGGCGAGAGCATTGTAACAAGAGATTATGTATTTTCATATAGTAACAAAATCTTTACAAATAATATAATTCAAATTATGATAAATGGTATGTGTTTTTGTATGATAGATCATTGAATATGATCTAAAATATTGATATAAAAACATACAAAATAGATTCTAGAAACAACTTTTTGAATACTATAATACATAGTTCCTTCTTATAGAGTCATAGTGAACCTTTGCAAAGAAATGTGATGCATTCCCACACAGTGAAAAGAAAAATTTAAATATGGTAATTGAATTGATAAGGGTAATACCTTAGCAATAGGGTTGTTGAAATAATATGGGATTAACCATTTAGAAGGGGACCAAGACCCATAGTAAGAAAAGCTTTGTAAGATGTACATCAATGATCCATAGATGATGGTTGCATAATAGAAAACCTTTGAAATGGACATGTCAATGAATAGATGTTGTTCCCATGATAAGAAAAGCTTTGCAATGGGTACGTCAACACTACGATGAACAATAAAGAAGGGGAGGAGAACTAGGTACCATTAGAACGAGGTATAGAAAACATGTTTTTCCACAACTTTTTAATTTGTTGTGCAATATAGGAACTACATTGTTCAATTTATTTTGCAATACAGATGACAGTAAAACTCCTAAAAAAGGAATAGTATTTTCCACAAGTGTGTCTGGGTGACAACAATGCATCGACATGCAATCAAGTAGAAATTGTCTCTCCAACAAATGCCTCTGAACTACCTCATCCTTATATCAGGTCATTATTTCATACAATATTAAATATTAGAAAAGAAATATTAACCATGTAGATTAGAGCCCCTCGCCTTCTCTTTTTCTGTCATCATAGAGCTATCTTAATTTTCTCTTCTTATCAACAATATTACACCAATAAGCAATTAGTATAAATCATTGCATTGCATTGGACATTTAAAATTAAAGAAATTACATTTAGAAGGTACTATAAAGTGTAATTACTTATTTCAATTATGCAAAATGTCAAAAATTACAAATCTTCAATAATATACATAATTACATTAGATCATCTAGTTGAATGTATTACATCTTTAAGTGTTTTTCAAATACAATATAATGAAGAAGAAAATAGGAACAAGTCTTTATCTATAATTTTCATGATTCACAAGTATTTGTAGCTAATATAAGGAAGGCGTCGACCTACCATAGAGGAAGTCACATTCTTCTCCAACTATTGGTATAGGTAAAGAAATGTCCATTTATAATCTAAAAGTAAGGTACTCTATGACACTAATGATTATCTTTCTTAATTCATTGTTTTAACTAATTCATAACATATACATGACCCATAGTTTCCAAAAAATAAAAAATATGTAGCATAAGGTTTACAACACACATTCATTCACATATCATAGAATCATTTTATAAACTAGATCATACAACTCTTCAAAACACATCAACTAAAAAATAAATATTATGTGAACATAAATATATTAAGGATGAAAATGCATGACACAAGAACAAACAATAAGTGCAACATAAGGAACACAAACATAAGAATACAACACATAGAACACAATCCCAACACCCACCTTGAGTGATACTGAGTGATACTCATTTCCAAAATAGTAGTGCACCTTCATACAAATAAACTAAAATCTAAGCAAAGTGTAACCAATAGTAATCATAAAGAACACCACTATACCCTATAAGTGATAATTGGTACTAATTATTCTAGAAGTTTCAGTTATCTAGATATCTTGGTTCTAGTGATTTAATGGAAAGAAACATGCATCCATAAATTATGTGTTCTCTTTGCCCATCTCGATTACTAGAATATCTATGATGTGATCCTATGGTCTACTTGCATAGCCTTGAGAAGGGCTATAAAAAACAATTCTAATTTAAGAAGAAAAGTTGGAAAATCATTGATAGCATGCATTTTAAAATGTTACATATGTTAGGAGTTCTGAAGGAGAAGAGGAGGAAATAATACGTGAGATGTTGAACCTCATGATCTTTCTAATATTATTTGTGTGTAGGCATGAACGAATGCCAAACAAGAGATAAAGATGAAGTAGAATGTCCTATTGGTGGCATAAAAGAAGTGA
Source organism: Cryptomeria japonica (assembly GCF_030272615.1). NCBI lineage: Eukaryota > Viridiplantae > Streptophyta > Pinopsida > Cupressales > Cupressaceae > Cryptomeria > Cryptomeria japonica. Next base: position 268,990,240 of record NC_081407.1, on the reverse strand, counting down.
TCCTCATGGAAGAAGATGTATAAAAAAAGAAGAATAAAACCATATATCAAGCATCTCATTCAAAACATATGGAAGAATGTTGTAGCTAACATTACTGTGGAGGAGAACAAAGTTATAGTTGTAGTATGTCCTTTAGTGGACTTGAAAATATTGGTAGAAGAGAAGCAACAAAATATGGTAGAAGAAAATATGATGATGTTGGTTGATGGAGTTTAGTAGAATACAAATATATATATTGGAATGCAATATGTAAAGGGATGCAGTGGATTGGGGATACAAAAGAAGATGTTGACAAGATGGATATGGAAATTTTTATTTTTATAATATTATTTATATTGATGTGTATGTAGGTGCAATACTAAGTGAAGAAGGGTGACGAAGAATATTTTGGTGGAGGAGGTCAAGTACTGGTGGATTAAATTTCGTGAGAGAAAGAAAGAGGAGAATCTTTTCAAGAAGTAGTTCGAGATATGATGGACAAAGATTCAAAAGGGAGAAGGTAACAAATGGAAAAATTTGGTAAAGGAGGACAATAATATTTCTGGGTAATTTTTGGAAGAGACATAATAGAGGTGGTGAGTATCTTAATTGAATTGTGAATATTGTCATACATGTGCAAAAATCCTTCTGAATTATATAAACTAAAATAAACTATAGTTGAGTCTAGGGATCACATTGTGGGGCACATAGTATGAGTAATTTAAGTTTTGAATGAATAAATGGTTGGTACACCTACACAAGGCCAATAGTCGATCTTGCTTTTCACACAAATATCTTATGAAAAAATATCAATCCAATGTTACCTTTCAAATATTAAAACATGGTGTGTGTGTGTGTGTGTGGTCTATTTAAATCATCTCTTTCATGTGATGCAATCTCCTAAAAATTAACAATAACTTATAATAAAAATAGTTAATAATTTAGGCCATACATGTACCCATCAAAACTCGTATGGTCTTATATCATTGTCTTAATTGTTGGGTTGGTAGATTTTTAGTCAATTCATTCACATGCTCTAGCTCCATTGTGATAGTGGTAAACTTGTTACAATATTCATAGATGCATTTTCATAGTGAAAATGCTTTGTAATGGGTATTGTAGATGCATTCCTATTGTGGGTAAAGATTTGGAACAAGTACATTAATGATTTGTAGAGTATTCCCATAGAAGAAAAATCTTTGCAATAGGTAATGTAGATGCATTTCCATTATGAGAAAATCGTTATAATAAACACATCAATGATTAATAGATGCATTCTCATAGTGGCAAAGTTTTACAATAAGCTTATCAATGATTTGTAGATGTGTTCCCATGGTAGGAAAAGCTTTGCAACAAGCATTGTAGATATGCTCTTATATTGGGAAAAGCTTTGTAATGGATAGTATAGATTTGTTCAAATTATAGAAGAAGTGGTGCAACAAATAAATCAATGATTTGTAGAGGCATTTCTATAGTGAGAAAAGATTAAAAATAGACACACTAATTATAAGTAAATGTATTCTCATAGTGGGAAAAGCTTTGTAATGGATATTGAAGATGTGTTCTTATGATGAGAACTTTGAAATGTGAAGTGATTTGTTCCCATAATAAGAAAAGCTTTATAAGTGGAATAAAATTCAAACTATGAAACATGATATGACAGTTGATCCCTAAATATAATCCAAAACAACAATAAAAAACATATACACTTAATTCCATAAACAATCTTGCATCATTTTTCCTCTTTCCACGAAGGGAAAAGCTTTACAGTGGGTATAAAATTCAAACTACGGTAGTTAAACTGATAGGAGAAAAACCTCTGCAATAGGGATGTCAATAATATGAGATAAACTATCTAGAAGGGGAGCAGGACCCACAGTAAGATAAGCTTTGCAAGAGGTACATCAATTGTCCATAAATGCTACTTCCATAATAGAGAAGGCTTTGCACGGGCCATCGATGAATAGACATTGCTCCCATGACAAACAAACTCCTAAGAAAGTACTAATATTTTCCACGAGTGTGTCTGCCTGTTAGCAATGCATGAGTAAGAAGTCACATAGAACTCATTTCTGTCGAATATACCAGTCCAGCAAACGCCTGTCAACTGGCCCATCTTTATATCAGCTCATCACCGACATTTTATTATCTCTCTTATTTCCGTCCAGATTAGAGTTCCTCACCTTCTCTTCCCCCAAGCGTTGCATCGACAAGTTAATCCCATGCAACAATTACAGCTATTCAAACCTGAAATCTGTACGTCGACATAAACAGACCACCAAGATTTTCCACAGACTAGTGTTTTGTCAAATCAAGATTATAAATATTTGTCTCCTTCTGAAGCTACTCGTAAGCTAAATTTCTTCTCGTACTCCTCAGGTGGGCCATTCTTGTTAAGTTCGATTCTGTTTGAAGCTGTAGAATGCTTCGTTGTGTTTCTTCAATTCATTTGGGCCGGACAACTCACAGAAAGTTGTCTCACTGACCTTGCAAATCTGATGGGGTACGTCTTTCAATCTTTCCTTACACTTAGCTTTCCATAAGACATTATTGTTTTCATGAAAAGTTTACCTTAACGCCTTAGCCAATTGAACATTAGAACATAAAAATTGTATTGAGAAAGAATTAGAACATAAAAACTACTAATTTTGTGTTAGTTCCACACATGTTCTGATAGCTTTGGTGTATAAGCTTGTTAAAATATGGATGTTTATCTTGATGAATATGCACTTCCATCATCACCGTCCACTCCTACAAATGTCACTTCCATGTGCTTGAAGCTACTTTACATAACACACAAAATCATGGAAGATATTAATGCTTGGGAACATGTACTAGAGCAAAGATATTTGTTCATGGTCACTCTCCTAACTATTTAGATATGCATAATAGATTCATAACTTCTTGCAGTTTGGCCTCAATTAAGTGATGTTATAGATCAATTAGTCCCTATTAATTTCTCTCTATTAATACATATAACAACAAAGGGTTTATTTGTAATACCCTTTCCCACAATCTTATCTATTTTCACTACTATTTTCAAACAATTGACATTGAAAAGGTGAAATGAAATTTAAATATGAGCTATATATTTTAATATACCATGATACCATGTTTTTCTTTCTTGCACAATTTGGACTTGATTGACCAAGTGATTAAATTTACCATTTGCCCTATCACTTTATCCACAATTAATGACTATAACACCAAAGAGTTTATTTTAAATGAGATTTAATATACTCCTACCTATTAAATACATGTGAAAAAAAACATTCCAATGAATATTGTAGATGTGTCTCTATAGTGAAAAAAAGTCTTGTTATGGACATTGTGGGTAGGTTCCTATTTATAAATATATCAACTATTTATAGATATATCAACAATTTATAGATGTATTCTCATAATGAGAAAAGCTTTACAACACGTATTAAATAGAATGCATATGTTCTCATGATGGGAGAGATATGATACATTCCTATAATTGAAAAAGCTTTACAATGGATATAAAATTGAAACTATCACAATTGCATTGATAGGGTGTGATGCATTTCCAAATGAAAAAAGCTTCGTAATGGAAATTATAGATGCATTCCCATGGTAGAAAAAAGCTTTGTAACACAAGTACATCAATGATTCATAGATGAATTCTTATAGTGAAAAGCCTTAAAATAGATATATCAATGATTGTATATCCATTCCCATTAGAAAGACTTTGTCATAGATGCATCATTATTGACAGATGCGTTCCCACTTTAAGAAAAGATTTGAAATGACTACATCAATAGTATGGGATCAAATACTGTAAAAGGTGAGGAGAACGCATAGTGGAAGCTTAAACAAGACGCGTACTCATAATAGGAAAAAGATTTGCACTGGATACACCAGTATGGGATCAAATATGTAAAAGGGCAGGATGATCCACAGTGAAAAGCTTTAAAACGGGTACATCAATAGTTGGAATCATCCGTGCTTGTACAAGAAGACGATGACGATTGAAATGATCTAAAGCAAACCTGTATTTTCACACTTTTTTTAAACGTACTCTACAATACAGTCGACAATGGAACTCTTTTATATCAGGTCATTAAGAGCATTTTAGCAGTCCAGATTTAAACCCCTTCATTCTCTTCCGCCGTCATCACGGAGTGTTGCATGGACGAGTTACGTTTCATGCAACTAGAAACTACTCCTACGTATACCTAGAACCTGTACGTTGAGGTTAAGAGGCCATTGATATGGGATGCAGTTAAACTGGTTCTAAATATTAAAATTCGTGTTATTGATTTTTAGAAAATTTAAAAAAAATCAAAGTCGCAATTAATTTTGTTGATCATGGTCGATTTGTAATTTTTGTAAAAATCAATAACTGGAAGATTACTAATCCTGCTGTTTTGGACCCAGTTTAGCCACGGCTGGTACCTATAAAGAAAATATTAATTTGAGATTAATAGACTACATATTTTCTACAAACTTGTTACGATGATTCAACATGTAAATTTGATTTATCAATAGTAAATACCATTTCATTTGTGTACAGAAATATATCATTATATATTTAGTTGTTTTTTATAAAGAAGCTCATTCATTTTATGGTGGGTTTTGATAGGGTTCAAATTCTATTACAAAAGAATAACTATAACATATCAAGAAATCAAGTTGTTCAAGATAAACGATAATTAAAAATTCAAGTTTAAATAAATTCCGATACAATCTTTTGTACCCTTAGATCTGTATTCCCTTTATTCTCGATGTGTGATTGATAAACCAATTTCGGAAGACCTTTATTCTACCTTTGAACAACTGTTCATAAATTGTTGCCTTCCAAACTAGTTCAGAACTAGAAGGGGAGGGATGCCCCCTAGAGGTCCATCTAAGCATACTACACAATCTGAAGTATTTGTCAATTGATAAACAACCATATCAAGGTCAATCAATTAATGATTTGAAGTACAAGATAGAATAGATTGTTAAGCTTCAAGAACATTTGCTAGAGGATTAGAAGGAGCCAAACAAGGCCTAAACAAGGCCTAGAGGGTAAAGTAATAAGAATGGAGGAAAGTAACTCTAGTTCCTCTAAATGTTATCGAATCTTTTGGAAACACCATAAAATGATGAGGAAGATTTTTTTTTTCTACTAGGAAGAGGATGACTTCTTGTGAATACAATTGCAACAAGTAGAATCAAAGTGCACAGTAGCAAAGAAATGTCTACATTAAAAGGGAATGGTCTCATAATCAACTAACTGAGTCCAAGGTCAACCATTCGTCTATAAAACAACCTCTCCTAAAAAGAATCCAACATATAAATATCCATTAGGACATGAGTAAAGGATGTGTGAGAAATTTTTCTAGTAGTCGGGCCCACTTTTAGGAATCGACCTAGAGAATTGCTAATGGTAGGTTGATTTACACCATAATTGGAGAGATAGATAAGGAAATCTCACCCCTAGAGGATCTATGCATGTCAATAGACTTCTTTAGGGGCTTGAAGGAGGGAGATGAATGAAAAATCATATAGAGGATGTGAATCTCATATCCATTCTTCAATAGCTAAAACAACCTCTCTATCGTTGGAAAAATCAAAGCAAACCACAAAAAAATCTTTAGGACAAGGGTAGATCTCCATCTTACCTTCCACCAAAGGATCCTACCATGCTTGGAAATCTATTAGTGTGAGCTAAGGAAAGAAGGCCACAAATGGCTAAACCTACAAATCAAATCCTTACTCATGTGTAGTACAAATCAAATCCTTACTCATGTGTAGCAATTATCATCATCAAACACTTCTTGCCATAGAATCACCATTGGAGCAATTGAAGCACAAGGAAGTGGTACTTTCTTACTATCTTGTAAGGAAATCGTAGGTGAGAAATCATTAGCTATAGCAGATGATTTCATTGAAGGTTTATTCTCATGATATCTACATAAGAAGCATGAGAAGGGGAAGACATAGAGGCATCCACATGCACAACTAAGGAAACTACACACACAATAGGCCCATTGACACCATCTAGATTGGAAGACCCCTCCATTATTGGTGTAGTATGCAGATCAAGAACCATGGACCTAGCAACCACTAGCATAAACACATATTGTGGCAATTGGAGTAGGAATGGGCATTCCTTACTGAAATCAAATAAATAGGTAGGTCTACAAATAAATCATACACCCCATTCCCAAAAGTGAGAGAAATCCTTTTATGAAACTAAAGAGGCAAGCAAGAGGATGCCAATATCATCCATGTTAGTTAATAAATGGTAGAGAGAGAGAGAGAGAGAGAGAGAGAGAGAGAGAGAGAGAGAGAGAGAGAGAGAGAGAGAGAGAGAGAGAGAGAGAGAGAGAGAGAGAGAGAGATCCACTTTATTATATATAATATTGATATGTACATATGTATATATATTCAATGTTTACAAATAGAATCTCATTCATATATAACACATGCTATATATATGATAGAGACTCATAGACAAAGTTATTTATATGTAAGCTTATTCTTATATATAATATTTTTATTTGTAAATCAATTATATTCAAGAAATGGATTTACTTGACTTCAATTTATTCATACAACTAGATAAGATTGATTATGTAATCAAAATTTATTTGGAGATGATCTTTAATTTTTTAGTTTTTGTTTTATAATTAAGGTGCACTACTGTCGAGATAGATAAGTTGTGTGACTAATTTATAAATAAAATGGAATGTGGTTAAATGAATAGTGGATATATGTTTTAAGAAATATGTTATGACTTTGAATATGTGCAATAACTTTCAATTCTTGTGCTTATATTATATATGTTACTATTGTAATAAGAATTTATTGCAATGCCTAAATTGATGGGCCAACCTAGTTCTATTTCGCCTTTATAGATGAAGCATCTAAATCTTAAATGAGAACTAGACATGGTACAAAGAGATTACGAACAACATTCCCACCACATAAAATAAAGGCATAATACTATAAGTAGATGAATATGTTCAAGATATATCTCCAATGCACAACCAATTTGAAAGCACAAAAAGTAGAGAAAGAGCTTTGAAGGAAAAACAAGGAATTGAAGGGTCAAATATGTTTGAACAATCTGTTAAATCCTTTGACCAAACATCATGCCCTATTTATGGAAATGTAAGTATTTGTCCTTAATAGTGTACCACAATGGATAATCTAGGTGTTATGACAAGGTATTCTAGTAGTAGTGCAACTTCTCCTAGTATAGCTACAATAGAGAAACATATGAGTGAGAAAGCTACACAAAGCATCATTAAAACACATGAAACCCCATTCCATAGTTAGGATTCTCCCTTCCCCTATGGTTTGAGTGAATTAGAATATATATTCATATAAGATTCATCTTATAGTTCTAAAACTGATTATAGATTTAACTATTGAGAAAATGAAAAAAAATATGTTAGTTACATTTTTGGGAGGAATGTGTATTCCATTTTGTTCACTCAATCATCATATTTGATAATTATGGTTTTTATATATAGCATATAGATTTTGGGTGTTAATTATGGTTGTAAGATAATTTCAAGTTACAAGGTCAAGCATTGTTCATTGTGCTTGGTCTAATCAACATGTTGCAAAATGGTCAAGCTTATAAACTAAGACAATTCAACACCCAAAAATATACATCTCAAACTACAAGAATGCAACAACAATAAAATTTTAAACTCCAATGGTCGTGGCTTATCTACACAAACAAAAATAGATTATCAAATGAAATAATTTCAACACTTAAACGCAAAACATAACAAACATCCACAACCACTCTTAAAAATAGAATGATAAAAAAATGTCATCAATTTTTATTTTCATATGTAGCATAACAAAATTTATGACTAAATTTAAATGAAATGTTAGAAAATGCTCTAGGAATATAGAAATATTAACTTAATTTCCATTTGAAATGATTGTGTTTAAAAACACAACTATAATTATGTTCATTTACCACCTACAAAAAGTGTGGTGTGACTCATTATCTACTACTACATGTAGAAAATTTTCAGCAAGTGGTTATAAACTAACATTTATGAACATTTTCTTGAAAATATTATGCTTCTAATAGAATTATTTGAAGATTAAGTTACAAATAAAATATTTATATTTTTAACATGTCAAACTAGCTACCATGTCACTTGGGGGTGTTAATGTGTACACACACACTTACTTAACAATAAAATTATAAACATGCCTCTTAAAATGGAAATGTATATATAGGGAAAGAAAAGAGATATGTAGTTTTATTTTATTTTTCTTATTTATAGTGGTATTTAAGGTAAGATGTAAAGGAGAGATAGAGAGAACTAGAAAGAGAGGGTGGGAAAGATGGAGTGAGAGCTAGGTAGAGAGAGATAAAGAGCAGAGACAAAGAGAGAATGAGGGAGGGAGATGCAGGTAGAGAGAGAGGGGAGGTAGGGTTTGAGGGATAGAATGAGAGGTAAGTAGAGAGAGAGGGTTTAAGGGAAGAAGTGAGAGATAGGTAGAGAGATACATAGAGGTGAGATGGAAAGAATTAGAGAGAGAGGGGGGGTGGAGAGATGGAGGGAGAGGTAGGTAGAGAGAGGTGAAGGGAAGAGATAGATTGAAGTAGAGAGGGAAGTGAGGAGGGAGAGAGAGTTAGAGAGGAGACAAAGAACAAGGTAAGTAGGTTTGGAGGGAGAGAGAGAGGGGGGGGGGGGGCTAGGGTGAGAGAGTCAGAGGGGGAGGGATGGTGGAGATAGAGAGTAGAGTAGAGAGAGGGTGGGAGGGACAAAGGTAGGTAAAGAGAGATAGAGAAGCAAGATAGAGAGTAAAGAGAGAGGTAGCAAGAGAGAGGTAGCAAGAGAGAGGTGGGTAAAGAGAGAGATGGGGTGGGAGGGATGGAGGGAGAGGTAGATAGAGACATATGAAGAGGGGATATATATATATATATATATATATATATAGAGAGAGAGAGAGAGAGAGAAGGTGAAAGAGGAAGAGGAATGGAGTGAGACATAAGGTGGGAGGGATGGAGAGAAAGTTGGGGGGGGGGGGTAAGAAGGGAGGGAGTGGTAGAGAGAGATGGAGGGGTAATTTTCATTCTCTTACCTTCTACTCATTTTTATCCTATATTCTTCTCATAGTTGTTCTCTTTCTTTGTATTTCTTTTCACAAAATGAAAAATTACAAAATGAGTGTTTTTTGTTTTTAATTACTATAATTGTTCTAGATTCAAGGTTGATGTAAATGGGTGTGGGGGTCCTTATGGACCCAACCACCTTTTCTTTTGTGTTTTTTGAATTGCTTATTTTTTCCAGGTTGTTCAGGATGACTTGCCATCAACCATCCTCTACCATTTCAACAAAAAAAATGTCTAAAGGATGTTTCCTTCTTTTTTAATGCAAATCCAAGATATCTAGGAATGGTTTTAGTTTATCCTCGTGTGCCTCTAGAACATTTGTAGTGAGGGATGGAATTTTAAATAAATAAGAACCCCGAAGTGCACATAATAAAACCAATTGAATCTTTATTTGCAATACATATTAATTTGTTTATAAAGAAAACTTCTTAGAACTTGACAATTGAAAGAAGAGACTTTTTTATCCTTCGACTAAAAAGACCAAAATGTGTTAATTATATTCCGAATGTCCAACAACAATGTGAGATATTGACATAAAACAACATACAAAACATCTCTACTACAACTTCAATGACATAAAACCTTTCAAAACTCCTTATCATCAAGTGATTGGCATGATTTCTTCAAAAAAAAATTATTTTATTTTTTATTCTTAATCACCTAACTACACCTGCATCCATGGCTTTCCCTTGAAGCTAAGACTACTTTTTAAAGAATAAAACAAAACCCTCACACTATAAATAGATGTTAAAAACCCATCACATAGTAAGCTTCACTGAATTATCTTCTTCAACTCATAACTTGTAGACTTTAGACATCAAATCTTATGTAATGGTTAAGAGCAATTATTATGTTGAAGGCATTCCCTACTTATTGAAATCAATGGTAGAAAAATCTTTTATGATAAAAAAATTTAAAATATGTATTTTAATGTTATTAATTAAAAAAAGAATGTGCATAAAAAGTAAAAACTATCTTTTATTATTATCTTTGTTTGATAACAATATCTTTTATTTTTTTTCTTGTATTAGGATATTCTATTTTGTTCTTTTAAGTTTTAAAAAGGAAAAAAAAAACTATTTAAAAAAGAATTAGTTATATTCTAATTCTTCTTCAAATTTATTTTAATTATTTTATTTTTATGAAATTACAAATAAAATAAATTTTTTATTAAAATAATTATAATTATAATTATTTGTCTTATTAAAATGTTAATAATTATAACATAATTATATTTTGAATTAAAATCTATCTTTTATTACTATCTTCTTTTGATAAGAATGTCTTTCTATGTTATTTCCTTTGGATATTCTATCCCTTTTTTTTAAAATTTATTCTAATTCTTCTTCTTCTTTTTTAAGGGTTAGTTTTCATTGAATTAAAATTTAATTTTAATTATTTATGTCTTCTTATCAAATTACAAATAATAATTAAAATACACTAAAATTAATTTAATTTATAATTTTTGTCTTGTTTAAATTTTATTTATTGTAGAATAAATTATATCTAAATTTTTATTTTTATTTATATAATAAAATTAATTTCAACTTAAAATATAAATCAAAAGTTTAGAGAGAGAGAGAGAGAGAGAGAGAGAGAGAGAGAGAGAGAGAGAGAGAGAGAGAGAGAGAGAGAGAGACTAACTTTTGATTACTCATTTCATGGGCCAATAATTTAAGGATAGCATGTGCCCTTGGGAGTTATGGTTAAGGCAACATGTCATTTGACTCTCTCTCTCTCTCGGTGTGTGTGTGTGTGTGTCACACAGGCACACATTATTTCTCCCTCCCTATCTCTATCTCTATCTCTACATCTCTCTCACTCACACAAACACACTCCCTATTCCTCCTTATCTTTATCTTTACCTCTCTCTCTTGTACACTTCTCTCCCTTCATCTATCATACTCTATCTCTATATATCCCTCTTTACCTCTCTATATATATATGCCTTCCTATATCTTTATCTTTCTAGATCTCTCTATCTCCCCATTGTCAATCTCTCCCTCTTTGTATCTCTTTCTATCCCCCCCCCCCCCCCCCTCTCTCTCTCTCTCTCTCTCTCCAACATAACATGAGCTTGCTGGTAATGGAGCTTTATTATATTTCTGATTCAAAGGTTTTGTTTAAGTTATGATTGGATCCTTCTAAGTGTATACACATTTGATCTGAAGCTATCACTTCTCGATTGAAACCTTTGTTACACAAATAACATCATTTTCTGAATGGCCTACCAACCTCATGTTTTACACAAATGTATGCAAAAAAATAGACCATTTTTTTCCCTAATTGACCTTCCACACCTCTTTGGTATACCCATTGCCCACCAAGATGTAATTGCTAGTATTTAACCCCTTCCATTTTTTATTCAATATACTCTAATACTATTGCTAGACCTCAATGTTGTATCTTTTATTAGTCAACCAAAACAAGAATTCATACAAATAGAATATATAGTTGATGGTAATCAAAACTTTTCTTTGGAATGTTTTAATGTACTATTATATAGCTTCTATATGTTTAAGACACATTCCAGCAAAATCATGTGCTTGCATTATTTTTGCTGGCAAATGATCTCTGGTGTCAACTTAATAACTGAGAGAATGGCCATGCAGGAATTTTTATAACTCCATTGTGTTGGCCAAAAAAATATAAACCTGCGGGAGAAAATACTTCTAAATAAATGTTTGAAATTATTTTTTGCAAGCTCAAATTATCTTACATGGTATTTCAAAGGTTAATGTGTTCGGTTAAAAATTGAATCTCTATGAGGGATCAACTTTTTACAGCTTGTCAGTTTGGATAAAACATGGTTGTCACTCCTAACTGCTGTTATTTTCAAGATGTTTGCACCTGACAAAATTGAATGAATTAATTCCCCCAAAATCATTTGGACATGAAACCCTGATATTTTACATATTGCGTTGGAAATTGGAATGCTATGCCGCCATTGCCAACTTCAGTATTTCACAAACATTGGAAATATGCTGCAAAGAAAAAGCCAATGGTGGAAACAGCAAAACTTCCTTCCTAGCATCAACTATAATCTGTGAAAGAACACATTCTGTTGTTAGCACCACCAATAATCTCGGCAAAGACACAATTCATCACTAAACCCATCAATAATCTCCGCAAAAACACAATTCATTGCTTGCATCACCAATAATCTCTGCATGAACATAATCCATCAATAAAGTGGTGGTAACGGTTAGAATCCCTAACGATAATTTCTCGCGATACAATCTTGGAGATGAATTTTGTAGCGGCATGGCAATCATCACATACTCGGAGGTTCTTCACAATTCGAATAGGTATCCCTTCAGGGATATTGAGCAAAGCAAAAGCAATGGCTACTCGTTCACTATGGTAGCACAAAGCATGTTCCTTGTCATCATCATCTATATTATGCAGCACAGAGCTCGTGTCAGGAACATATCCTTCGTCTTTCATCTGTTCAGCTAGTTTTTCTAGCGTTGCATAAATCTTCTCTGTTTGTGGATGTGATCTGTCATCTGCCACAAATGAATGAACCCTATTCTGGAATCTGATCCAGCTGCATCCAGGCTCCTTTTTCACTCCTTTAGATTTCATCAATTTTCTAACATTGGCAACATCATTCCATCTCTCCCCTGCAGCACACATATTTGATAAAAGTACATATGCTGAAGGGTTCTCTGGTTCCAACTCAAAAAGGTGTTTTGCTGCACGCTTCCCTAGAGATATGTTGCCATGAATTCTGCAGACACCAAGCAAAGTAGCCCATCCAACAACATCAAGTTCACATTGCATTTCATCGATAAACTTCTCTACCTTATCCAAGTGCCCAGCACGACCTAGAAGATCAATCATACAAGCATGATGCTCCACAGTTGGTTCTATACAATGAATTTCCCTCATTGAATCAAAATATCTACAACCCTCATCCACTAGACCTGCCCTACTGCATGCAGAAAGAACACCAATAAAGGTTACCTGGTCTGGCTTCATGCCAGCCGATATCATTTGTTCAAATAGTTGAAGGGTTTCCATGCCACACCCATGCTGACCATATCCTGCAATCATCGCAGTCCACGAGACTTCATCTCGTTCCATCATATTGTTAAAGGCGCAGCGAGCATCAACAATGCTTCCACATTTAGAATACATCGTAATAAGAGAATTGCCAACCGGCACACGTGATTCTAGTCCAGTGTTGATGATGTATAAATGAACCTGTCTTCCCTCTTCTAGGACAGCAAGGCTTGCACATGCACTAAGAACACTGGCAACAGCAAATTCGTCAGGTTTCAACCCCACTCTTAGCATTTGAATAAAATGTTTCAAGGCATCCTCACCATGCCCACTTTGGGCAAATCCTACAATGATTGCAGTCCATGAAACTATGTTACGCTTAGGCATTTCATCAAAAACTTGCCGTGCATCCTCTATGCTCTTGCATTTTCCATACATGTCTACCAGAGCACTTCCCACGAAGACATCTGATTCAAAGGCAGTTGCAATGGCATAAGCATGAACCTGCTTACCTAGGTCCAAAGACAGAATGCTACCACATGCATTAAGAACACTGCCAAACGTAAACTGATCAACCTTCAAACTAGCATGCCTCATTTGTGCAAAGAGTTGAAGTGCATTGTCTGCAAACCCAAGCTGGGCATATCCAGTAATCATTGTCGTCCAAGATATATAATCTCTCTCCGGCATTTTATCAAACAATCGACGAGCAAACTCTATGTTATTGCATCTTGCATAACCAGCTATCATAGCATTAAAAGACACAGTACTTGGCTGAGGCATTGTATCGAACACTTTGTATGCATTTTCCATGCAACCCAGTTTGGAATACATATCTATAAGCGCATTCCCCACATAGACATCACCCTCAAGCCCAAGTCTAATAGCACAAGCATGAACCTGTTTTCCCTCTGCAATACCCAATTTCCCCGAGCAGATACCCACAACAGTTGTCAAAGTGATCCAGTCCGGCATTGCTCCTTGTTGGCGCATGTGCTGAAAAATATTCATGGCTTCATCACCCTGACCTCCGCGCAAATAGCCTCCAATCATTGCATTCCACGATATCACATCTCGCTCAGCCATTTCTTCAAACAGTTGGCGCGCATCCTCCATACACCCGTTTCTTGTATATCCTGCAAGCATAGTATTCCATGAGAACACATTTCGTTGAGGCATTTTGTCAAACACTTTGCGTGCATCGAACAAACCACCGCACCTGGTATACATGTTAACCAGATGGTTTAAAATATATACAGATTCTGCCTGAAATAAACCCTTAGTAATGATAAGGGCATGAATTTTCCTGCCATCTTGTAGGCTTCTCAAATTGACGCATTCTTCCAGCATTCCTGCATAGTATTTGATGATAGCCGTAGCAGAGGAGGATAGTATTGATGTGAAGCGAAATCCCATCATTGAGATGCGAAAGCTAAGACATAGCTTTTGCTTAAAATTCTTTTGTTTCTCGGTCTGTATTTCATCAAGAAAATTGGGAGTGCTAGCAGAGCTATGAATTTTAGCAAACAATTTAGCAGGAACGTCCGCTTACTGATGCATCTTTCAGTTTTTTAATTAGATTTTGACTTCCAAATGCCATTGAATAGGTGCTACTGCTGAGAAGCACCCATTTGCACGAAAATGATCTGTTAATTGTTACATTTTTATAATTCTACTTGTTACCCATAACTCCAAGATCGGTTGTTGAAAACACTACTTTCACAGAGTTCAACATTCAAGTCCTGTTGATTTCGTTGGCTTTCAGTTCAATCCTCGGGGAAGTTAGACGAAATAGATTCCTACTTTTAAACACAGCAAACTTAATGTTATGCTGCAATCTGCAACGTTGAAGTGCAGTGGATTCTCCAATATGGATGATGAGATTGTTTACTTGATATTATTTTGTTGTATTGGAAAGAATATATTTTCTTGTAATTTTAAGAATTGAATAATAGTTCCTTGTATGAAACAAAATTTTTATAATTTTTGGTTTAAAATTTACAAAGAAAGCTATGAGTTAATAATTATTTAAAATTTAACCTATTAATATTTTCATTTTGATGGCAATAGTGTTTTGATGTTAGAAATATTTATTTAAAGATATATTATATTAATGTAGTAAGCAAGTATGATTGTTTAAAGGATAAAAATGTAGTTGTTCTTATATTTTATTATTGGAAACATATTTTTGGTGTTGTGTTAAAGATATTGGCATAATGGTCAATTTTGTCATGTTTAACACACAAATTAACTTCAGTCTTGAAACTTAGTAATCAACTAGCCATTCCAGGGGATGGAGCCATGCACGAAGGAAGGTTGCAAGGCTCGAGCTAAGGCATCAAAGCCCTAGCTCACGAGCAGTATCTGCTTGTTGGTGTGTCAGGGGGAGGGTGGTGATTTTTCGTGTAGGGAGGGGAGGGTCGGCTTACGGGGTAGCGGGTGTTGGTGGAGGTGCGGTGGCCTACGGGAGGTGGGTCGGTGCTACGTGTGGCAGGGGCTCGGGTTTCCCTGTGGGTTCATGGATAGTCTGTGGGGAAGGGGGGTTGTGGTCCGTTCTGCCCTGTGGTGGAGCTCGGGAGGGGGGTGTTTGGTGCCTTGCAGGGGTGTGTGGATCCCTTGCTCATCTCCCTTTGGGGTGTGGGTTTATCGTGAGGTGCAATGTCTAGTTTTGGTAGAAAGGCTTCGAAGGCATCTACCGACATGGATTTCCGTGTTGCGGTGGGTTCAAAACCCCCATCCCAAAGTGTCAAGACCTTTGATAATAATCTTTTTGTCTCAGATTCGGGGTTTGGTAGTGCTGGTGGCTCTTGGATTACAAAGATTAATGGTTGTTTGGAGAGATGCGGTGAGAAGCCAAGGTTGGTTATTCCTCCGGAGATGATAGCTAAAGATGTTGAATACTTTTCAAAACACTCGTTATATTGCAAGTTTTTGGGGATGAGGGTTTCTCTGCAGTTTTTGGAGAACTAGACTTAGAGGACTTGGGCACCGGAAAGGGAAATGGAGATTATATGTTGTTGGCAAACAACTACTTCATGGTTACATTCAACCGCATGGAGGATCGCAATAGGGTTTTTGATGGAGGCCCGTATTTTTACAACCAGGTGGGGTTGTTCATCAAACCTTGGCATGCGGGTTTTAACCCTTCGGAGGAGCTCCCGAACAGGGTCTTAGTGTGGGTTCATTTACCGTGTTTTCCAATGGAATGTTGTTAGGAGGATGTGTTGTAGATGCTCGCTTCAGTGCTTGGGAAGCCAGTTGGATCCTCAACGCAAACCTTGGGGAGAAAGGTAATGACTTTTGCTCGTATCTGTGTTGAAATTGATCTTAGTAAGCCCTTGCCAGATGCTATAGATATGTGTGTGGGCTCTTATTTTTGGGTTCAACGGTTGGATTATGAGACTTTACCATTTTGGTGTCGTCTGTGTCATGAGTATGGTCATTTGCAGCGCAAGTGTCCTAGGTATAAACCGGTGGTGCGCCAACCTCAACAGCCGACCCGTAACCTAGATGGGGCTGATAAAGAAAAAGTTGTCATGTCTGATGAAGTAGTGGGTGTTGATGGTTTTGTCCTAGTTAAGACAAAGAACAGGAATCGAGGACAAAAGAGGTCCCTTCAGGAGAGACAGGAGGAGGATACCTTTAATAGATTTGAAGCCTTGGATGACCTTAGCCAACAGGAGGTGAGCTCGAGGTTAATTCAATTGGATCAGGGTGCATCAGGGTCAATCCCCGATAGTGTGAATTGGGACTCTACCCAGGCTCCGCAAGTAGTTGGGAGTCAGCAAATGGAGATGGATCAGCTAGTAGTGACTCAATTGGGACCAATGTTTGGTGTTGAAGTGAAGTTGGCTGGAGGGGATGGTTCTCCTGCAACTCTAAAATTGGAACCTGCTGGGGTCAAAAGTAAGAAGATCTCCTTACATTTGGGTCTCCATCAGAAGGACATTAAGAAAGGAGCAACGGAGAAGATTTCGAAAGTTTGCAGAAAGAAGGATTTAGATAAGATCAAATTGATGGGGGAGAATTTGGTTGAGTTAGGCTCAATAAAGACATTGGATTCTCATGTTTCCAATCCCCCGAGATGATTCTGCTATCATGGAATGTGAGGGGCTTGAACAGTGGCCCTAGAAAAAAGTTGTTCAAGAGTTGATAAGGAGTCATTCTCCTGATGTCCTTTTCTTCCAGGAAACTAAACTTTATGTGGAAAGTATGTTGGGTTTGGTGTTGAAGCTATGGGGGAGAAGCCAGTGTCAGGTATTGGGGCAGTTGGCTCCTCTAGAGGGGTGGCCTGTCTTTGGAACCCCTTGAGGATTCGTCCTATTTGGTGGGTTGCCTCCAGATCTTCTTTATCTAGGGTTGCCTCTAGTCTTGAGACTGGGGAATATATCTTGTTTACTAGCAATTATGCCCCCACTGATCTTCGGGGTAAGCAGAATTTATGGTCTCATATTTATTTTATGTGAAGGTTATTCCCTTTTCATCCATGGATTATGGTGGGTGATTTCAATGCCATCTTAAAGTTGAGTGAGAAGAAGGGTGGTGTTATGTGATTGGAACCTTCTTCTTTCCTTCTTCGAGATAGTATATCATCTTTGCATCTTGTTGACATTAAGCTTGGTAATGGTTTGTTCACTTGGAACAACAAGAGGGTAGGGGAGTATTGGATTGCGGAGAGGTGGGATCGCTTTTTGGTTTCTAGTTTTTGGGTTGGTGGGGAGTGGTCCAAATGTTCTGAGATTCTAGATTGGAGAGCGTCGGACCACTGGCCCATAAAGTTGGTGTCTTCTTCTTCTCGGGGCGCTCACTCTCCTTCATTCAAATTCCAACTTATGTGATTACGGGATCCTTCTTTGTAGGATCATGTTGCAGAGTGGTGGAGGAAATGGAGGCCAACCTTTGGCACTGCTATGTACACTTTTGTGGAACCGCCAGTGTTTCGGGAATATTTTTCATGCTAAGATAGTTGCTCAAATAGTGTTGAATGGCATTACCAGTGAAATAAGAGAGGACGATTTGTCTGAAGCCTTGCTTGGGGAGGAAGACAGGGCAGTCAAGGCTTTAGAGGAATGGGAGCTTAGGGAGGAAATCTACTGGAAACAGAGAGCTCGTATTGATTGGATTCAAGTGAGGGACAAGAGTACTGTGTTCTTCTTCAATTCAGTGAAAGCAAGAAAACATGGTAATTTCGTTCATGTTCTGGTCAATGATAGAGGTTAGCAATGTTTATCCTTGCAGGAAATTTCTAGGGAGTCTTTACAGTATTTTCAATCCCTCTTTAGCGAGGATACTCAGGGGGAATCGAAAGAGGAGAATCGGGTTCTTGCTTGTATTCCTTCTCTAGTTACTAGGGAGATGAATGAGAAACTCATGGGCCCTATTTTGCTGGAAGAACTTGAGAGGATTGTTTTCCACATGAGGAAAGGAAAAGCCCCTGGAGTGGATGGATTTCCAGTTGAGTTCTTTCAAGATTTCTGGGATATTATCAAATTGGACTAATTGGAGGTGGTCCAAGCGTCCCAAAGGAATAAGCAGATGCTTCATGCTTTGAATGCAACTTTCATTGCGCTAATCCCCAAGTGTGATGGGGCTGATCGGTTATGCTAGTTCCGCCCTATCTCTCTCTGTAATGTGATTTATAAGATCATTGCTAAGTTGATAGAGGAAAGGCTGAAGAATTGGCTTGGGGATGTCATCTCCGAGGAGCAGAGTGGGTTCGTGGAAGGTCGCCAAATCTTGGATGGTGTGGTCATTGCTACAGAGACCATTCATTCTATGGCAACCTCCAAGGAAAAAGCTATGTTTATTAAGTTGGATATGGCTAAGGCTTATGATAAAGTTCGTTGGTCCTTTCTCTAGAAGATCCTTAGGGCTTTTGGCTTTGCTGATGAATGGACCCAATGGTTAATGAGTTGTGTTACGTCTACCTTCTTCTCTATGCTAACTAATGGAGATCATACTGAATTGTTTGGTGCATCTAGGGGTCTTCACCAAGGGGACCCCCTCTCCCTATACTTATTCATTCTTTTGGTTGAGGGTCTGGGAAGGCTGATTAAGCATAATGTGGGTCTTGGTATTATTCATGGTTGGAGTTGGGGTAATGACTTGATTCCACAATCCCATTTGCAGTTTTTTGATGACACGACTCTGATGGGATTAGCTCGGATCAGAGAAGCTACAAATTTGCATAAAGTTTTGGATGTTTATCTTGTGGCTTCGGGCCAGTTGATCAATGAGGATAAATCTTCCATTCTCTTCTTCAACACACCTTGAACTATTCAGAGGAGGATTTCTCATATCTTGAGATTCCAGGTTGGTTCTCTTCCCTTGACTTACCTAGGTATTCCTATCTCTCCTGGTAGTCCTCCCAGGGATTCGTGGCAGGGTATCTTGGACAAATTTCACATGAAGGTTGAACATTGGACACACAGATGGTTGTCCTTTGCTGGGAGGGTTCAATTGATCTAGTCGGTGGTTCAGGCTCTCTAATTTATCGGTGTATGCTCCAAGTGGCCCCTAAGTGGTTCTTGAAGGGATTGGATTCTCTAGCAAGGGAATTCTTATGGATAGGCAATTTGTCCTCCTACAAATGGTGTCTTGTCAATTGGGACTTGGTGTGTATCTTAAAAAAGTTAAGTGGGCTTGGCTTAAGGCAGTCTATTTTATTTGGGGAGGCTTTGATGACTAAATTGTACTGGAGGTTGTGTGTTGAATAGGATCGAGGTTGGGCTAGGATTTTGGCCTACAAATATATGTAGAGGATCCCAAAGGAGGAAATCCCAAGATACCCACTTGAGGGAAAAGGCTCAATGATTTGGAGTAGTCTCAAGAAAGGGGCTTCTCTTATAAAGGAAGGACTTTTCTGGTTATGTAAGAGGGGGAAGAGGTCCTTTTCTGGTTTGACTCTTGGGATGGATACCCCCCATCCTTGATTGGTTTCCTAACCTTGGGAATCTTTGCTAGAGGTTTCTGGAGGCAGGTTGGTCTAGGGTGAGTGACTTCAAGGTTGTTTATAGGTGTGGGCGATTGGAGTTGGAGCGGTGGAAGGCTCCTAATGAATGGTCGGTTGTTGGGATGGATAAAGAGTGTGCTTAGCATGGCATTTTGGCGAGTAGACATTGTAGTTCCCTCAAGGGTAGTGATAGACTTGCTTGGTCCCCGAATCCTAAGGGAATCTTTATTGTGGCTACTGGGTACCAGGAGCTGTTGTCCCGTAGATTTGAGGGGAGGGAGGTGCACTGGTGGAAACATGTGTGGAATAATTTTTCTTGGGCGAAGTGTAACTGTTTTGCTTGGACTTTGTCTTTGAATAGATGCCTAACTTGGGACAATATTCGCAAGCGAGGATTCCTTGGGCCTTCCATATGTGTTTTGTGTGGTAATGGGGAGGAGGATTCCTCACATCTGTTCTTCAGATGCCCTTTCTCGCTGCTTATTTGGCATTATTGGTGGGGGGTGTGGAAGCATCCTTGTGTTCACGCGGATTCGTTGGTGGAGTTTTGGAGCAGTTTGGGCAAACCTCCTATTTTGTCCTCCTTTCTCCAGAGTGTCTGGCATATTGGGCCCATTTTCATACTGTGGTAGATCTAGCTAGAGAGGAACAGGAGGATCTTTAGGGAGGTCAGACTATTAGTTTAGCAAGTGTGGAATAAAATCATTGTTATGATTTAGGAGATGGTGGAAGCTAAATGTGAGGTGAATTTTCCTCTAGATAGAGGTGAGGTTGATATTGTGAGTAGGTTGGGTTTGCAGGAGATGTATCCCACCTCATCTTGTGTCAGGAGAGGTAGATGTTCTTTGAAGAAGCTTCTAAGGGTGGGAAGGTGGAAGCCCCCTCAAGACGAGTCTATCAAGATTAACACCAATGGCTCCTCTAGGGGCAAGCTAGGCTCTGTTGGGATTTGTGGTGTTGGTAGGGATAGTATGGGGGAGGTGGTTTTCTTCTTCTCGGTGCATAAAGGGCAGAAGTCTAATAACTTTATGGAGGGATTAGCAATTTTCTATGCCCTAGAGCGTGCCTTGGAGTTGAGGTGGCGGAAGGTTATCTGCGAATCAGATTTGCAAATTATTGTTAACCTGTTGATTGAGCAGAAGGATAATGGGATTCATGAGCAGTTGGTAGGGATTGTTCACCAGATTCTACAAATTAGTACTATGATTGAGAAGGTGTCTTTCATCCACATTCCTCGTGAATGGAATAGAGCAGCTGATTGTTTGGCTAAGTGGGTCTCGGAACATGGTGATGATTGGAAAGTTGAAGGTTGGGAGCATCTCTCCTCGGATTACTGTCAAGACTTGCATAAGATCATTGCTGAGGATATGGATAGTTATGAAGCTCGTTGATCTTTGGTTGGGCTTGTGGTTCCTTTCTGTGGCTTTGAGGCTCTGGTTCTCTTTTGTAATTCTTGATTCTGATTTTCAATAAAGTTTTTACCCCTTTATTCAAAAAAGAAAAAATATCAACTAGCCATTCCCAATTCCTAATGGTATGGGTTCGACCTCCCATGATATTTCATTTACCTTGGACTACCTTGTAGGTATGACCCTATCCTCATCCATATATTTTAAAATTCATTTTTTTGTTTACTTCTACGACCAACTTTTTTAGAATTTAAACTTACAAGTGTCAACATGCACACCAAACCATCTTGAGATGAGCTTCTAGAATCTTGTAATTAAGGAAATTCATAGGTCATTAGTACTCATTGAAAAAAATCATTGAAAGGTCGTATTACAAAGCATTGCATGCATTCTTGCTTTGATAAATTGTATCATTGCTTCAATATCATAGACAATTGCATTCCTTGAATGGTGTGTTTAAAATCTTTGTACGTCAGCAAAAGGGTTTTGGAAAGTTATCAAGGAAGCCATAATCCTTCCCTCTATGTGCATTATAAAACCCCTATAAAAAAATTCAACACCACCCCTCTTTCAAACATATGTACAAAAAAATGCAAGCAAATCCCATAGGCTTCAAAGATCATACCAATACAGGAAAAATATGCATTGGCACAAAGTGTCCAAGGACTAAACTATGGGCATAACTTGATCTAGAGCAATCACATATTCATGGTAAAAAAATTTCATAGTAAAACTAGTGCATAAACAATATCAATTTCTTGGTCCTAATTGTCAATCATATTATATAATAAAATATTCATAGTCAACTATAGAAAGACAACAACAAAAGAGATAAACATTTCTAACCCCCTTCAATTTATCATTTGCGTGTATTATCTTAGCTATTAATCAAATTAGTTATAATTATATTTGTTGCATTCATTAGTTAGATCGCCTAAACTAACTATAGGGTGTGTTGTATTCCCCTACATTTTAGTAAACACGTCCTTTAATATCTAGCCTAAGGTTTGTTTTCCTATGTAGCGTTCTTCACTCTTCATTTTCAAATGTAAATTTTCTTCACCCATTTTATAATTTTGGTTTGTCTTTGTGAATCTATTGATTTATCTAAGGTTTATGTTAATCTTATGAGGATCTGGTTAATACTGAGAGGGGGGGGTGAATCAGTATTAAGATAATTTATAACTTCAAATCAAAATACCATTTAAAACAGATCTGAAATCATTTAATCAGATCTCATATACCCACTTATGCAATCTTATTAATTAGAATATACACCAACTAGATATCTGATCAACACATACTCATACTGACTTATGATAATATTAGAATACTCCATCTATCAACTCATTAACATCACCGGTAACCATTTACAGATCTCTGATAAATAACAGTAAGCATATCATAACTGGTAATCAGGAATAATGCATGAAAACATAAACACTATGAAAAGACATTCCACACATGAACACCAAGATTTTTGATGTGGAAACCCAAATGGGAAAAACCACGGTGGGGATTGGTACCCACAATAATTTGTACTCTTTCGAAGTATGCCTTGTTAGGAGCTTAGCCCGGTTAGGAGCTTACAATACACCTAGTTAGGAGTCACCCGGTTAAGGGATTTACCTATCACTCCAGCTAGGAGCTTAATGATCTGTTAGGATCAACCTGGTTAGAGGATTTAAACACTCTTTTGTGAGCTGCCTTGTTAGGGGACTTAGATGGAAAAGGCCTATTAGGACCTACCTGGTTAAGGGATTTTAGTTGTTGTAATTGTTAGAGAACAAAAGTGAAAAATGATCTATTACTTTGCACTTTCAGCTTGCTAGATCAGATCCAATTATGCTTCACAATCTACAACATTCAGGCAGATCTCTATCTTCTTTGGGATGGCTTAACTCATTCTCCTAATGCCACCGACACAATAAACATCAACTATGTCAACATAAATAGCCATCTCAACTAGGTCGGCCACAAAACCTAATTACATCATGAATTTACAACTAGATCACAAGAGATCATCATAGATCGCTATCCGGATCATTACAAAAAATTACAATGCAATATCAATTGTTGGTTGATCATAACCCATCACAAAAAATCTGATCTATATCCTCAAAACACTCTACTAAGCATTTTGTTGATTGCCAAGAAAATCTTCCTTGAATCATGCCAAAACAATAAGTAAATCTTTCATGCGGGTTGTGTCATGTTACCAACTTCATGTAGACTCATTGCCAATCACCGTCATATCAGAAATTATTACCGGTTGAGTGAATTCATCACCGGTCCTAAAACCCTACTAAAACCTTAACACAACTCCATCAGAAATTGAAAACATGCCTTTCAGTAATCAACATAGGATGTGGTTCCGGTCACATACACAAATCCATCATAAAAGCTTATGTCTCAAACCACAAGTCTCCAACCATCACCTATTTACCGATTTGATCAAAATATTTTCTTTTACCAGTTGAAGTCCTAATTCTAAGTCCTATCGGTAAACCCTGTCATACTTACAAATTCTAAATCCAGTAAACCAAATTACGTATCCAACAAGTCAGAAGTCAAAGTTCATCTGTAACCATCATCAAACATTAATTGACATAGGTTTCCATCAATGACAACACAAATAACTGATCATGTTGTTAGGGGTCCCACAGATACTGAGAGGGGGGGGTGAATCAATATCTAACCAGTAATAAGAATTTCTTAAGTTAAAACATGTAGAACATAATATAACAGTGTACCGGTATGCAAGAAAAAATGCAATAAACAGAATCAAGAACATCCACATGAAAAGTACACCATAACACAAGATGTTAATGAGGAAACTCAGTGTGGGAAAAACCTCGTTGGGATTTGTGACCCACAATATTCACTCACTGGCCAATAAGAGAATATTACTTACAATAGGGATTTGCACATGCAGGAAGGCCAACTGCCTAGAACTCACTGTTCAATGGGAAGTCACATTGACTTACAATAAGGATTATACTAATCCAATGACTTGTACTGCTTTACAATAGCATCTTCAATGCCAGATTCAGTACCGGTTCTTGCTCTGTTCTTTATATATACCCTTTGACCTATATTTCACACATTAGGTCTGCCTAATACTTTCCTTAATACTTCTCTATTCCTCCTATAAATGTCTACAATGATCTCCTTTATATATAAGAGTCATTTTACAATTTGCCAAGTCGGCTTACAATAATAAACAAAATATTATATAACAAAAATCCCATCGGCCTTTGTGTCGGTATACTTGTTTTCTTCTGTGTCGGTGCCGGTGTCCTAAGTGCCAGTGTAGAGTGTGATCTGTTGATGTCGATGCACTAACTTGTCGGTGTAATGCTTTGCCGGTATAATGTCTTGTCGGTGCCATAGGATTGCAAGGTTGCCATCAATGACAAAACCTTCAATCACATACAATGTCTCATTGGAGTGTGCATATGCCAACAATCTCCCCCTTTGGCATTGATGGCAACACTCATGAGAAATTTCAAAAAGTATCCAAAAATGTGTAGTCCAAAAATGCTTACCAAAAATGTGAGAGCTCCCCCTGAGCATATGATTCCTGTGTTTTGAATTTTCTCATCCCACTACTCCCCCTTTGGCATCAATGACAAAGGTTGTCAAGATGTTAGTAGAGTTTGTAGGTCCAGCTATCCATAAACTCAACCTTGTAGCTGGGTGGTTATAATTTGAAAAAGATCTCCCAAAATTAAGTTTATACTATCCATAAACTTCTTACTATCCTTTATTGTTGTCTCAGTTTTCTTTACTGTATCGGTGAGATGCTGCAAATGCTCTGCCGGTGTTTTGCTTCCCTATGTTAATGCCTCAGAAATTTCCTTCCGCAGAGATGCTAAATAGTCCAATCTTGGACTTAGTTTAGATCTCAAATGTTTTGCCTTATTTATTATTCTTTCTTTCTCTCTTTCCAATTTGAGTAGTTCTTCCTCAAAATTTGCTATCTTCTCTTCAAAAACTGATAGTGTATCAGATGAGTTGACAAAGCTGTCTGCAAGTTTATTTATCTCATCCTGTGCCTTGCTTATTTTCTTGTCAATATCTACAGTCAAAAAGTTTGTTTTACATGTATCTTTATACAGATTTTTGTATTCTTTCAATAAATTACATAGTTCCAGTAGAAGTGTGTCAAAATCTCTGTGACACTTCTTTATTTCTTCATCAAAGAATTTCTGTTTTTCAATTTCTACCTTATCCTTCACTAACTCTTCCTTTATTTTCTCAATGTTTTCTGAGATATATTTACACAATGTATCCAATTGTCCTAAAGAATCTTTATTATCTATATTACAGTTGGGAGCTATTACCTTCAAAATTGGTATAGAATCATCAATTGCTTTATAAGCCTATGAGCTGCAGTCAGTTATTTTCTTGATAGAATCAAGTAATACCTCAGTCACATTTGTTGATGATGATCCAACAATCTAAGTACTGATGGAAGTAACTATGCTTGTATTGACCTCTAGTAGGTCAGTTTGTGTCTGCATTTCTTTAAGCACTGGTTTTCCTACTTCACTAGTTACCGGTGGCATTGTTTCCTTATGTACCTATTCTGATTGATGTTGTTCCGGAGCCTTTAGCTCTGTTGGTTTCTCTGTATGTTGTGTTGTCTCTATCTGTGACTCAGTCTCTACCTTTTTCTCTGTATCTTCTGTCGGTTTCTCTGTTTCCCCTGCTACCGGAGGCTCATTAGTCATATCTGACTTATTAGTTATATCTTTATCTACTATTATGTTGATCTTCTGAGTATCAACATTCACAGTATATAGGACTTCAGAATTAGGATTGTTATCCTCTACATCCATACTTTCTACTGTGGGTTGATCTTCAGTAGTTTTTATTTTCACCAGTGGGGGTAGGTTGTCTTTAACTTTGATGCTTGGTGGTTCACCAACTTTACCTTTCCCTTTGTCTCTATCTTTCTAATATACCTTTATAGGTTTAGGGTTCCTGTACTCTTCTTGTTTTTCTTTGTCAACCAGGAATATATCCCATCCATCTTTTGTTTCCTCTATCACTTCATTAACTCTTCCTGCCATTAGTGAAATATGTTGGTGTGCAGTAGAGAATACTGACCGGTTTTCTTGAGCAATAAAATCATCAATTTCTTTTGGAGAGTTTACAGGATATACAACAAGTAGCTTCTCAATTTTTATTTTCTTATCTAATTCTATCACTGCTTGCCTTCTGGCCTCAAGTCTTTTGAATAATTCATAATTTCATTTACTACTTCCATCAAGAATTTCTTGTACATGTCCATATGCAATATAACACTATTCTCAACTTGCTCTTTCTCATCAGCTGTTAGAGTGTCATAAATTATCTCTATGTTCTTCAGTTTTCCTTCCTATGTGATTTCATTTAGCAATATATCAAGAGGTGCCAAGTCACTGTTTGTCCTTTTCTTCTTCTTAGGTGTCAGCTTCTTCTTTGGTGTGGCCTTTCTAACCAGAGATCTCACTGCTTGTTGATTTTGCCTTGTTCTTCTAGGTGAAGGTGTGGTTTCCGATGAGGGATCTCTTTTTCTTACAACTCTTTTAAAAGTTGCTAGTATGTCACCTTCCGAAGAAGTACCTACCGGTGATAGGTGAGTTTCAGGTTGTGGAGTTGCCAACTCATCCTCTGTTATGCCGGTTTTCTTTAATACATCTTCCTTAATGGATTTTGCTTGTCTGGACCCTTTCCTTACAAATGCCTCAACCTTCTTTACTCTTTTCTTTGATTGTATTTGGCTTTCTATAGTCTCAGCACTACTAAATACTTCTTCCTTAGGTTCATTGGGAGCTTCCAGAAGTGCTTTAGCATATGTTTCAACTATGTGATCATCTGTTTCATAGCTCATCTCGGTTACCCAAATTGTCCTTGGGATGACCGCTTCCATCCAGATTTCATCTTTCTTAATGACAAAGCATATATCATCTTTGTATTTGTCTACTATTTTCTGAGATAACCTTACTCTTTTCTTTATTTTGGTCTTTAATGCTTGGAAAAAGTCATGAATATTGTTCTTCTTGTTCTCACCCATGTTATTGAATAGTTTAGTCAATTGTTTTCCTACCGGTATGTCATATCCAAGTTCTTTGTAACCTATACCAAGAACCTATTTTGTTATGTGTAGCATTAGGCATACTAACAGATTTCCAAATCTGAAAGTTCCTTTCTTAACCTTCTTGATCTTTCCAAGGTTGTCAATTAGTTCATCCTTTAACCATTCACATATGTCAATTTTTGCATTGTCTGTTACCATATCATAAGCACTCTTAATGCATAAACTTGAAACTGAATTAAGTCTATTAGCACAAGTGGCTTTATAACCTAATATCATATTGATGAATCTCACATTGATATCTTTTACATCATTAACCCTTAGAGACCTCTTGTCGAATGTTGCACCAGTTAGTTTTATAACTAGGTCATTGGGAACCTTCTTGGTTTTATCTGATCTCTTACCAGTGGTCGGTAACCCTGTGACAGCTTTCACAACTTCCTTGGTGATCTTATGGATTGCATCTAACCAGAAAAATTCTCCATGTACTCTGCTTAAGACTATCCTAATCACATCCTTAGGAAATTCAGGAATGCTAAGGATTTCTGTAAATCCTAGGGTTTCAATAATCTTGTGTTCATCTTTAATATTGTCGGTATCATCACATATCACAGTTTTATACATGGTTTTGATTTCCTCATCTCCTAACTCTTCAATGTTGCAGTGGATGTACATTCTGGGGTCTTTAGCATATACAACTCCCTTAGGGATTTGATAAAAAGCACCTAAGGTATCATCCTTCTTTGCTATCTCGAGAACTAACTGAAATACGGGCCTAGGTCTTTTTATTACTTCAACAATAGTAGGGTTTTCTATGTATTCAATTGCAGAGGTGGATGTCATGATTAAATACCTTTTTCTGCCTTGGATGGATGATTGCTTGGAGTTCGCTTGTTTCTTTCTCGAAATGCCTTAGCTCGGAATCTTCGTGCTCTCTAAAAATTTGAAATCACAGTGAAATGAAATGGAGCCAAAACCTTACTCTTATAATGTCTTTTCGCCATCTACCACATTAATTGCATGCCGATTAAGTATTCACTTAACATTGTCTGTCGGTAATAAGTAATTTTCAACTTCTTATCTCTAACCGAGGGAATAATTAGCACATGTGTCATTAGATTGCCAAACCCTCAAGGAAATTTTCTTCAATTAGATGAAGAACTTCCTGCCGGTGGAGCACTGGTTGGTTCTACCGGTGGAGGAGTATTCCCAATATTTAGATCAGCTTTTCTAATCCATTGTTTTGAGAATTATTTCTTAACCTCTTCAACTTTTTCTTTACCTTTCAAGCTAGCACTTATTGTCTACCGATGTTCCTTTACTTCTACAAAATTTAGCAATATGCCCAATCTTATTACATGCATAGCAAGTTACATTATTCTTCTGAATAGCTTTCCCATAACCTATGTCGGTTTGTGTTCTGCATTGATTTGATAAATGTCCAAATCTTCCACAAACATAACATCTCACATTCATTCTGCAGTTTTCAGAGTTGTGACCAACTTTGTTGCATTTTGAACATTGACCGGTGGGTGTATTGATATTCTGATAATTCCTAGATCTACATTCATTTGCTCTATGACCATACTTATTACAGTTAAAGCATTTTCCATTGAATTTATAAGCATTAGGTTGTCTTACCGGTTTGCTATGATCCTGAGTATTTGCAATACCGGAGCTTTCACCAACTTCAAAGCCAATTCCAGAAGTGTCACCTTTAGGTTTTTGATTCTTTAGCAAGGTACCAAGTTCCTCTGAGATTTTCTTGAATTTTTTTGTGTTGATTTGCAGTTTCCAGTTCTCTTTCCAAGATTTCTTTTTGTCTCATTAGTTCATTTGAGTCATTCTGAGTGTGCATCAAATCTGTCTTCAACATGTCATTTTCATAGCTAAGTCTTGTGTTCTCATTTGTTGCATCACTTAGTCTTCTGGTAAATTCTTCTTCATTCTTCTTCCTATCCTCAATCTCTTTGTAAAATCTCATAGTCATATCCTGCATTTCATTTTTTGTTGTCATGATCTCTTGTTTCAACTTGCTTATCATATCATTAAGTGATTATTTTTCATCATTGTCATTTTGTAGTTTTTCACAAAGTTCTCTTCTCTTATTTCTTGCAACAGTAAAATTTTCTTGAAGTGCTTGAATGATATCCTAAGATGCCCTTAAATCATCTTCTAATTTGATATTTTTTAATTTCTCTGCATCATAGTCTGTAAGAGCTCCTTCAAGTTGCTTCATCAGATTTTTCATCTTTACCGGTGTCAAGATCTTCCTCAAGTTGTTAGGCTTCTGAAAATAGAGGACCAGGCTCTGATACCAATTGTTAGGGGTCCCACAGATATTGAGAGTGGGGGATGAATTAGTATATAACCGGTAATAAGAATTTCTTAAGTTAAAACATGCAGAACATAATATAACAGTGTATCGGTATGCAAGAAAAAATGCAACAAACAGAATCAAGAACATTCACATGAAAAGTACACCATAACACAAGATGTTAACGAGGAAACCCAGTGTGGGAAAAACCTCGGTGGGATTTGTGACCCACAATATTCACTCACTGGCCAATAAGAGAATATTACTTACAATAGGGGCTTGCACATGCAGGAAGGCCAACTGCCTAGAGCTCACTGCTCAATGGGAAGTCACACTGACTTACAATAAGGATTATACTAATCCAATGACTTGTACTACTTTACAATAGCATCTTCAATGCCAGATTCAGTACCGATTCTTGCTCTATTCTTTACATATACCCTTTGACCTATATTTTGCACATTAGGTCTGCCTAATATTTTCCTTAATACTTCTCTATTCCTCCTATAAATGTCTACAATGATCTCCTTTATATATAAGAGTCATTTTACAATTTGCCAAGTCGGCTTACAATAATAAACAAAATATTATATAACAAAAATCTTGTCGGCCTCTGTGCCGGTATACTTGTTTTCTTCTGTGCTGGTGCCGGAGTCCTGAGTGCCGGTGTAGAGTGTGATCTACTGATGCTGGTGCACTAACTTGCCGGTGTAATGCTTTGTTGGTATAATGTCTTGCCGGTGCCATAGGATTGCAAGGTTGCCATCAATGACAAAACCTTCAATCACATACAATGTCTCATTGGAGTGTGCATATGCCAACACATGTCATCATCATTCTTCTACCGATACAATCATCAACTCATTTGCATCAGTTATGCCAATCATGCCAACAATCTCCCCCTTTGGCATTGATGGCAATACCAATCAGTTATACAATCATATATGCCAATCATCTGCTTAGCACATTAACTGTCAATCTCTGCATCTGTCGGTCTTCACTATCTTTTCTTCTCCTCAAGCCTGATCATCATTTTTTTTTTCTTCTCCCATAACTGATTAGTTGATTTCTCTTTCTTCTCCCACTTTGACAACAATGCCAAAGTAAATAAAATGCATCACTTAACTTCAATCTGACTAGAACTGTAAAACATATCATACTGCATTAGAGCGCTCCCCCTATGGAGTAGCTCACATCTTCATCAATCCTTATTGAAGAATAAATAAGAAATCCATAGGATTTATGCAACTCCAGCATCTTAGTTCTTCCAGTGTAGGGGTCTAACCCCTAATTTACTTCTGAGAAACTCAAAAATAGTCTTTGGCAATGGTTTAGTAAAGATATCAGCTAACTGATCTTTACTCTTCACATACTCTATCTTTACCTGCTTCTCTTGAATTCTTTCCCTTGATAAATGATACTTCAACTCTATATTATTGGTTCTTGCATGAAGTACAGGGTTCTTGGAAATATTTATTGTGCTCGTATTGTCACAATAGATAGTCAATGGTTCAAACATATATCTTGAATCTTTCTAGCACATGTCTCATCCATATGGTATGCGTGCAATTCATGGATGCAGCAACATACTCAGCTTCAGCTATAGATTGAGAAATACAAGTTTGTTTCTTGCTTGTCCATGCTACAAGTCTTCCTCCAAGTAGAAAAGCTCCACCGGTTGTGATTTTCCTATCTTCCACATTGCCTGCCCAATCTACATCAGTAAAAACATCTAAAGTGAAATTTCCTTTGTAGGGATACCATAATCCATAGTCTAATGTTCCTTTAAGATATTGGAAAATCCTCTTAACAACCACCATGTGACTTTCTTTGGGCTCTTTTTGGAATCTTGCAACTAACCCAACAACATGAGCAATGTCTTGTTTGCTATGTACAACATAGTGTAGTTTACTAATCATAGACCTGTATTCTTTTTCACTAACATTAGGTGAATCATCTTGCTTTGTCAACTTGCGGCCTGTTACCATCGGTGTACCTACCAGTTTATAGTCTTCCATGCCAAAAAATTTTAGCACCTCTTTAATATACTTGCTTTGATAGATAAAAATACCACCATCCAATTGTTGGATCTATAATCCAATAAAGAACTTTATTTCACCGATTAGAGACATCTCGAATTCGTTTTTCATCTCATCAACAAAGTCCATACTCATATTGTCATCTCCACCAAAAATTTTGTCATCTACGAATACTTCAGCTATTAGCATCTTGTCTCCATCAGTTTTTAGATAAATATTACTGTCCTCACTGGTACGTTGGAATCCATTCTTGATCAAATGTGCATATAATCTTTCATACCATGCTCTCGGTGCCTGCTTTAGACCATACAAATCTTTAGGCAATTTGCATACCGTGTTCTTATCATCAGTCAAGGAAAAACCATCTAGTTGTTCAATCCATACCTCCTCTTCAAGAATTCCATTCAAAAAGGCTAACTTGACATCCATTTGGTAGACTTTGAATCCCTTATATGCACAAAATGCCAGCAGCATCCTTACTCCTTCCAATCTTGCAACTGGTGCAAAAGTTTCACCATAGTCTTCACCTTCTTCCTATGCCCATCCTTTGCAAACTAACCTTGCCTTATTTCTTACCACTTTTCCATCTTT
This sequence comes from Cryptomeria japonica, assembly GCF_030272615.1. Classification (NCBI taxonomy): domain Eukaryota; kingdom Viridiplantae; phylum Streptophyta; class Pinopsida; order Cupressales; family Cupressaceae; genus Cryptomeria; species Cryptomeria japonica. Next base: position 268,957,757 of record NC_081407.1, on the reverse strand, counting down.
ATTTAACTTATTCCTAAAGACCCATTTAGTTCCAATCACATTCTTGTCCTCTGGTCTAGGAACAAGTGACCATGTCTGATTTTTCTCTATTTGATCTAATTCCTCATTCATTGCTTTCACCCAGTCGTCATCTTTGAGTGATTCCTTAACTGTCTTGGGTTCCATTGTAGAGATCAAACAAGAATTTTCTCTAATCTTCCTCCTAGTCTGCACACCTACATTCTTATCACCAATTATCTGGTCCTGGGAGTGATTTAATCTCGCATATCTAGGTATAGTATGTGTTGGTTCTGCATCTGATTCATCAGTTGATTCACTACTTTCTTCTTCACTATCCTCACTTACCGGTTGAGCACCTAAAACTGCATTTGTTGGTTGATCATTATTTTGTGCTTTTGGTTCAAAGATCACCAGTCTTTCTTCATTATCATCTTTCTTAGGTTTAGACCTGCTTGTTCCTTCAGATTTATTTGACAAATCATCCACCTCCACATTTACACTTTCAACTATTTTCTTAGTTCTCTTATTATAGCGTTTATATGCTTTTCTTTTAGAAGAATAACCAAGAAATATTCCTTCATCAAATTTTGCATCAAACTTTCTAGTGTAGTTATCTTTTTTAATAAAACATTGACTTCCAAATATTTTGAAATAATTAACACAAGGAGTTTTACCACACCATAGCTCATAAGGTGTCTTATTGTTGTCTTTCTTTACAAGTATTTTATTTAATGTGTAGACTGCAGTACTTACCGCTTCTCTCCAAAACATCTTAGGCATATTACCTTGTAATAACATTGTTCTAGCAACATCAAAAATCATTATGTTCATCCTTTCTGCTACACCATTTTGTTGTGGTGTCCTTGGAGTAGACATCTGTCTTTTGATACCATGTTCATCACAATACGTGATAAACTCATCAGGTGTGAATTCTCCTCCTCGATCAGATCTTAAGAATTTCAAGTTTTTACTAGTCTCTTTCTCAACTAGAGATTTAAATGCTTTAAATTTACTAAAGGCTTCAGATTTCTCCTTTAGGAATGTAACCCATATCATCTTAGAATAGTCATCGGTAAAAAGCATCAAATATCTATCACCAAAATAATTTTTTTTTCTCATAGGACCATAGAGATTAGTATGAACCAAATCCAAAATATTTTTAGATGTACACTTCTTTCTCTTAAATGAAATAGAGGTCATCTTACCAATTTGACAGTCTTTACATATCACATTATCCGGTTTAACAATTTGTGGTAATCCTCTCACAACACTAGACTTGCTTACCTTCACCAAGTTATCAAAATTCATATGACAACATCTCTTGTGCCACAACCAGCTGTCTTCCATCTTTGCAACTAGAGAACTTTTGACATGAGCATTTAAATGAAATAAGTTACCTCTTGTTTGTTTTCCGGTAGTAATCAGTTCACCATTTTCTCCAAGAATTCTGTAGATTTCACCATTAAACTCAAGCAAATAACCTTTATCATTGAGTTGTCCAACACTTAACAAATTATGATTTAGAACATCAACCCAAAATACATCATCAGTATTATTCTTCCCATTCAAGAAATAGAACCTTTAGCTTTCACCATGCAGGGAGAATCATTTCCCAATCAAACAACACTTCCATCAAATTCATTAAGAGTTAGGAACTTACTCTTATCTCCGGTCATATGGTGTGAACAACCACTGTCTATAATCCATTCATTACTGTTTTCTACATGAGAAACCAGTGCCTTCTCATCAGATAATTCCTCCTTTACAGCTACAAACACAATCTCTTCAGTGTCATCTTCATCTTCAGATTCTTCATCGATCACACCTTCATCTACTGCAACATAGCAGTGTTTTCTGCCTTTCCCTTTGAATTTCTTGAACTTATCTTTCTTATTGGTGTTAGGGAAGTCAGCAACAATATGACCAATCTTACTACAAGAGAAACACTTTAAAGGTAGCTTTCCTTTATACTTACTAGTGCCTCTTGGAAATTTCTTGGCTAGTAGTGCTTCAAGTTCCATTACTTGATCTTCATTGTCTTCACTTTCCCGGTTACCTCCATGACTAGATGTGCACTCATGACTTTGACATACATTCTTTCCTTTTCTAATAGATGATCCGATAACATAAGCTTTAAAAGCAGATTCAGTAGATTTTGCCACACTATTGTCAAAACTATTTAACTCAAAGGTTGTAAGCTTACCAATCAAAGAGTCAACAGTTACCTTATCCTTTGAAATGGATCTTAGTTCTTGGATTTCTGATACTCTAATAGCATACTGAGGTTGAAGAGTTCCAAGCATTTTACTTACCACCATATCATCATCAATTTTACCACCAACACCTTTTTATACCGCCAACAACTTCTTTAATTCTCTGACCATACTGTGCAATGTTTTCTCCTTCTTGCATTTTCATATCATCAAATTTTCCTCTCAAGCTTTCTTCTTTTTCTCTTTGTACATGCTCATCTCCTCCATGAATAGTTTCTAATTTTTCCCAAACCTCATGTGCAGTTTCTAATCCTTGAACATCAATATATTCAAAATCAGATAAAGTACTTACAATAGCTTCAAGGGCTTGCATGCTCTCCTGCTGATCTTTAAGTTCATCCGATGTCAAGGGAGTAGTAGTAGGAGCCACATATGTTGTTTCAACATGTTTCCAATATTGAGTACCAAGACCTTTGAGATATATCTTCATTCTGTCTTTCCAGATCTTATAGTTGTCCTTGTTGAATTTTGGACCCTCTTTCTTCATCATCTTGTCTTCCTCAGAATCTTTTCCTCAAGCGGTTAAGCTTTTCTTCACACAAAGGACCATGGCTCTTATAAGAATTGTTAATCCTATGAGGATCCAGTTAATACCGAGAGGGGGGTGGGTTGAATCAGTATTGAGACAATTTATAACTTCAAATCATAATACCATTTACAATAGATCTGAAATCATTCAATACATGAATCTAACCCTTTAGCAGATCTCATATACCCACTTATGCAATCTTATTAATCAGAATATACACCAACTAGATATCTGATCAACACATGCTCATACTGAATTATTATTAGATCAGAATACTTCATCTATCAACTCATTAACATCATTAGTAACCATTTGCAGATCTTTGATAATCAGCAGTAAACATATCATAATCGATAATCAGAAATAATGCATGAAAACATAAACACTATGAAAAGACATTTCACACATGAACACCAAGATTTTTGACGTGGAAATCCAAATGGGAAAAACCATGGTGGGGATTGGTACCCACAATAATTTGTACTCTTTCAAAGTACGCCCTGTTAGGAGCTTCCAATACACTTGGTTAGGAGCAGACCCTGTTAGGAGTCACCCGGTTAAGGGATTTACCTATACTCTAGCTAGGAGCTTAATGATTTGTTAGAATCATCTTGGTTAGAGGATTTAAACACTCTTTTGTGAGCTAACCTGTTAGGGGACTTAGATGGCAAAGGCTTGTCAGGACCTACCCGGTTAAGGGATTTTAGTTGTTGTAATTGTTAGAGAACAACAATGAAAAATGATCTGTTACTTTGCACTTTTATCTTGCTAGATCAGATCCAGATATTGTTCATAGTCTGCAACACTCAGGCAGATCTCTATCTTCTTTGGGATAGCTTAACTCATTCTCCTAATTCCACCGACACAATAAACATCAACTATCTCAACATAAATAGCCATCTCAACTAGGTCGACCACAAAACATAATTACATCATGACTTTACAATTAGATCACAATAGAACATCATAGATCACTATCCAGATCATTACAACAAATTACAATGCAATATCAACCATTGGTTGATCATAACCCATCACAAAAATCCGATCTGTCTCCTCAAAACACTCTACTAAGAGTTTCATTGATTCCCAAGAAAATCTTCCTTGAATAGCGCCAAAACAACAATTAAATCTTTCACGTGGGTTGTGCTGTGTTACCAACTTCATGTAGACTCATATCCAATCACCATCATATCAAAAATCATTATCAGTTGAGTGAATTCATCACCGGTCCTAAAACCCTACTAAAACCTTAACACAACTCTATCAGAAATTCAAAACATGCCTTCTGGTAATCAACATAGGATGTGGTTCTGATCACATACAAAAATCCATTATAAAAGCTTATGTCTCAAACCACAAGTCTCCAACCATCACCGATTTACCGATTTCATCAAAATCTTTTCTTTTACTGATTGAAGTCCTCATTCTCAGTCCTTCTGGTAAACCCTGTCATACTTACAAATTCTAAATCCAGTAAACTAAATTACTTATCCAACAAGTCAGACATCAAATTTCATCTGTAACCATCATCAAACATTAATTGATATAGGTTACTATCAATGACAACGCAAATAACTAATCATGTCATCATCATTCTTCTACCGATATAGTCATCAACTCATCTGCATCAGTTATGCCAATCATGCCAACAGTTTATTCCTTCATCATTTTTAATTTGTAGATCCATCCTTGTGTGTGCTTCATTTCTAGATCTTGTGATTGCTAAACCATTATTATTTGTGGATGTATTCATCTTGTAATGCTCTAATTTGTATACCTTTTACAATTTCATGATATGATTAGCACTCATTTTGGAGATGGTGTCTGATTCAATGCAAATTTGCTCAATCTAGGTCTAGATCACAATGTTGGTCTCACCTCCTTGTGCCTAGACCTTTGTTAATAAAAAAGGGTTGGACTAGGGTTCCCAATGCCCCTATCCTCACAATTTAGCTCTAAATTCAAATATGTGGATGTTAGTTGTTGCCCAAAAATTGGTATACAAACACTAGTCTAGAGATATGTTATTATAAATCAAAGATGGGGTTCCAAAATATGAGCTTTAGAAGATAGGCTATACTTTATGGGTATTATTTAAGGTTCATGTTTGCTTGAGAAGATATAACTTGATAAGGTAGATCTATTCATTAGAAGAGATGAGAATAGATAAGAGATAGATAAGCTACATCATCTATAAAGAATGTAATGATTATACATTGATGTATGAATACAAATACTTCTAATTTTGGGTCCACTTTATGTATGTGATATTTTATTCTAATTTAAAACTAAGATAGGATTTGGAATACCTTCCTTATTGTCTTAATATGGCTAAGTCCAAGTATCACTACAACATAAAAAATCCTTTTGGTATAGAAATTTGATTTATTTTCCTCATATTTCTTGCTAACATTGATTACGTTGTTGATACCTTGGTTGGGTTATATTGGGGTTTTGCTAGGAAAATTTTCAAATTATTCAAACCATTACCAAATCAAGAAGATAAACAAAAAATGAAAGGAAAGATATGATTAATCAAAATTTTGTCTTCTTGACATCTACCTTGTGAGAGGGAGTTAGGGACCAAGAGGATGGGAAATGGAAAGGGGGAAAAGGTTTGGAGATACCTATGAAAGGATGTGACCATTAGCATAACTAACCATGGGACACAATATAGGACTAATGCAATCCTGAATCTTCAACGCCCATGGAAAAAGGTGACAAAAAGAATTCAAGAGATATTAAGGAGAAAATTGAGTTAGTAAAGAAAGAGAAAATGGCCAGCCCTAGCATAGAGTAGAAAGGACACGAAAAAAAATTGGAAAGAGAAGAAAGACATAGGAGAAGAATGGAAATAGAAACAAACATAAGACTAGTGATATGTGAGTCATGACATCAACAACCTTGCATATCATTTTTGGTGCCATTGTCGGGGAATTAAAAGATCTTGATACCAAAGTGTGAAGCCTTAATGTTGATAAGGATAAATATTTTGAGCCATTGATGAGAAGATCTAGAGATCGTTTTGGAAGATTTATTCCAAGGCATTGTAAAATTGATTAGGTACAGTCTCAAGAATCTGAAACATCTAAAGAATAACAAGAATAGTTTGAAGATCAAGAAGAACAACAAGAATGGTTTAAGCAACAAGAAGAAATTGGTGGTCATGTAGCAACTGAAGAACCCTCATCTAATAGGACATTCTCATATCCAATTAACTTGAATTTAAGAGATGATGAGCCCCTTATGAAAATTATTTCAGGTCCTCTATTTTACCTACCTTTAGGGGGAAAACTTATGAAGATCCTGACAAGTTCCTCTTTGAGTTTAAGGTCCTCTGTCAGACTTATGACTACACAATTGATAATCAAAAGTTGAAGTTATTTCCTTCTACTTTGAAAGAGTCAGCATTACGATGGTTTATGGGTTTAGTTGCTGGTTCAATTTCAACTTGGCAAGAGATGGAGCCTATGTTTCTCGATAAATATCAGGATTATTGTCAAGTGAGAGATAGAAAGCGGGAGTTGTTCTAAATGAAACAAATAGAAGATAGGAGTTTGGAAGATTATGCTGATAGGTTTTAGTTTGTACATAGAAGGTGTGCTAATGGGTTGGATGACGAGATTAGTAAGACAATTTTCCTAAGGGGAATTGATGATGAGTCTAGAGAAGCTTTGAATTTGATGGGAAAAGGAGATATCAATAAGCTTCCTTTGGAGGATACTATTGGTAAATGCAGAAATTACTCTAGAACCATAATTGGATTAGGGATTCTAGAAGAAACAAAGTTTTAGCTCCTAATGTATCTTAATTAATAGAGGAAATTAAAAACTTAAACTGGTATACTCCTCCATCTTAATACTCGGGCAAACAAAAAAATACTGAGCCCTTGGCCATTTACTGTTCAAAGTGTAGCGGAAAACATCTTTTGAGGAAATATGCATTGAATCAAATCGATCTTTGTGAAATTTGTGAGAGACAACATGCAATGAGCTCTTGTAATCTTCTACCAAAGATTAAGAACCATTTGAAGAAACCTCCTATAGTGGAAGAAGAGCTTAATTATGTTGGACAAAGACCTCAGAATTCAGGGTTTAATTCTTATTTAGGATAATATGGCCTTAGAAACATTTGGAATTCAAATTAGTCGAAGAATGTGAATCAATGGACCCCTTCATATTCAATTCAACCTCCTCCCACATCTTGAGGACCTCCAGAATGGATTAATCCTCAATGGAACCAACCATAGTGGCAACCAAACCAACCATTGTGGTAACCATAGTGGCAGCCCAATCCACCACCATGGCAGCAAAATCAACTGCAATTTCAACCTTGCACTAGTACATTCAGAGCTAATTTCCGACGGTCATTTGTCAGATTTGCGATGAATTTTCGTCAAAGTGCCGACAAAATCAACCGTCGAAAAATCGACGTCGGATTGGTCGACGATGCCATACTCGTCAGAAATACGACAATCCAATGGACTTTGTTGACGCTGTATGTCTGCCGATTATATCGTTGGTCGAAAGCTTAGTAGTCATCGTAATTCCGACGATGATAATTTTTATCAAAAAAAAATTATTATTATCGATGTCAGCGTTTCCTTCCTTCAATGGCTCTTTTATATCGATGAGACATCACTGGGTCTCATCGATACCTTTTGAATTTGAATTGATGAGACCCAGCGATGTCTCATCAATATAAAAGAGCCATCGAAGGAAGGAAATGCCGATGAATTCCAGAAAGGACTCACCGAAGATAATAACTTCATCGACAAAAGATATCAAAGAAAGCAAAGAGGGTCTTCATCGACGGGAAAAGTTCTCGAGGAAATAATACTATCGGTGCAACATAAAAAGGACCCACCAAAAGGAGCGTTTTCATTGAAAGAATAATATCAATCAGATAAAATGAAGCTATATCAATAAAAGATATCGATGAGGATATAGGTTTCGAGGAGGTTAAAAGGAATGTTCTCGATATGCGTGGTTTTGCTGATGTAACTTTATCGGTGAGATAATAGACTCATTCATCGATGGGGCATAGTGATATCGATGAAAGAAGTATTTCGATGGAAAAATAAAGGAGCACACTGAAGCCCAAGGTTTCTTCGACATAAGACTTGATGGATATTAGATATGTTTCAATGAGGAGACAGCCATACTGACCGAATACAGTATTTCGATGAAGGGAAAAAATACTTGATCAAAGTAATATTCGGAACAAAAGTATTGTCGATAGAAATAAAGAGATCGATAGACTAAGAAACAAATGATCGAAAGACATATCCTCATCGAAACGATTATTGATTGTCGTGAAAATCATAAACAAATCCCATGAAAGGTCACATCGCCATTAAATTTGAACATGTGCCCGAGTGACCGTTGTCCAAAATGGCCATTACTAACTGATTAAATACGCCATAAGTAGTGGATCAACATCAAAGCACATAGCATTAAGGAATTCACGGGCGATGAACTAAAAGTAGGAATTGGGCAAATTCACAGATAAAGCTCAGTAATTCCAAGTAACTTGTTTGCACACAGACCTCTTTTAAAAAATTCAAATGGAATCATCATCTAAAACTAATAAGACTAGAAAGGGAAAAGAACTTATCGTTGTAGAAGAAAAACCTAAAAGACAGAAAAGGGAAGGGCGTTCTTTGGCCCAAGACCTGATTGACCAGTGCCCATCATCCAGTTTGAGGTCCAAAAAGATTAGAGCTGATGAGGAAGGCCTGTAGGACCGGTTTGGGGATCTTGGAGACATATGGACAGAATTGAGAGGGTATGAATTATTCATATATGGGTACAACAAAAGATTTGCCCCTCAACCTATCAACAATTTATGGCGATTGAACTTAGGAAGGTTAGCTATGGCTAATGTATTCATGAATGTGGAGCTCATGAAGGCATTGGCAAACAATTATGACCCTAAAACCAGGACCATATATAACTACATGGGTGAGCCAATTCTTGCAATCACAAAGGAGGTTATTGACACCGTGTTCGAGTTGGATTGGGGATTTGAAGAATTGACTGACCTCAAGAAGTTAACAAGTGAATATTTTAACCTAGAGCACATTTACAAAATGTGGAGACTCCCTATACATAGACCTAGGAATGCAGGGTCCTTAGTGCCACTAGGTCAGGATGACAAAACTCCCTATGATGTCAGCTCTTTCCATCCATATTTCAAGTATACCTATTACTGTGTTGCCCAAGTGCTAGGGATAAAAGCCCATCCTTTGATGGATATTGTAGCCATGGTCATTTGTGCTGATTTGTAGTCTAAGGAACCCCGCTTCTTTGATTTTTCTGCTTATTTGGTTGAGGTTTTGAATCATGGGTTAGAAAAGTTAAAGGGGGATGTCATCAATGTTCATTTCAAGCCTTATTCCTTACTTATGCACATGCTATTGTATGTGGGCCAAGATGAAGGGTTATGGCCAGAAGAGTTATGTGTCAAGACATATGACAATGCTGGGATGATAAAACCAGCGCAACTATGGGTTTCTTCATGGGACCAGAGGTATGCGAATAATCAATATTGGTATTTTGAGGAGTTCTTTGTCAAGCCATTATATAGACTGTTGGGATGTCCATGCGATCATGCCCTTGCACCAAAGGTTCAAAGATTCCTAAGACCAAAAGATTTCACTGAAGATCCCTCAATTGAACACAATTGGGGAGATTGGTATTTTTTTTCAGACTGCACACAAGTCAGGGTATACGGGTTCGAAGGGAGACCATACTTACTACCACTTACAGTCCCTAACAGAGTGGATTGTCTAGAAATTGTGAGGCAACTGTCAATAGTGAGTACAAAACATCTGACAAGCCATGGGAAACAATCAATTGTACCTGGGTTGTTAGTATTTTCAGATTTTATTGTGAAAAGTTCAAAGAGTTATAGCCTGCTGTAGACAAAATTGGATTATTATGGCATGGGTATGGGGGATCCAAGGCCCAATTTCAATCCTGAAGGATACATAAGGATAACCCGGTCATCACAAAAGCTAAAGGCTGGAGAGTATAAATCTTACCTACCAGATGACCTCATTAAGAACATTGGCAGAGAAGAGGCCAGAGTGAAGTGAATAAAGTTTGAGAAAGCAATGTAGGCTTATAAATGGAAGCTTTTTAGAAGGAAAATGGATGAGAACATGCTACAAAAGATTGAAGACCCCTTGGAGTTGGCCAACAAACTTGTGAAGCATGAATTGGAAATACTTGAGGGAGTCCCGCCTCATGTTTTTAGGGATTACATTGATACTATTAGGAATACAGAGCCTTTGGCTCATATGTCTCCTTCTTCCACATTTGGCATCGTTCCATTTACTCCTTGAGAGGATTACCCCCTGGTTATGAAGAGGATACACTGATAGACTTGGCAACAAGACAACTAAATGTCTGATCAGATTCCTGGAGCATGAGGATTTCATTGCTGATAGTGACTTCATTGCTTCCAAGGAGTTCACCGCATTCCTCTATCAACATAAAGGATCTCAAATTAGGAATAAGATGAGAAAGAGTGAAGAAGAGCAGCAGCTTCAAAATTTACAAGAGGAGATGGATCTTGTGATGAGAGAAATGACTCCTGAGAAGGGAAGACAGTTGCTTAAGGAAGCTGATGTGCTATTATACTCTAGATGGGACATGAACTCTACCTTGTTGTTTGATGGATTCCTCAAGAAACAAGACCCAAGTAGGAAAATGATGCCAAAAGAGATTGATAAGCTCTTTAGAGGATCAGGATATTATCTAGATCAGAAGGCTCTTCTACAGTGGGCTATCTATCCCAAAGATAAAAGACCTATATTGGTTGATACAGAAGAAGCTTTTGGACATTTGATGGTGCAGCAAGTTGGAAAGACTAACCCTAGAACAACTGCCAAACTAAATTTGGATATCGCTAAACTGAACCAAGATTAGATAGAGTTTCTGGTTCAAGAAAATTCTACATACAAAAGCCTATATGAGAAAACCGATGAAGAAAAATAGAGGCTGCGAGCAAGATTGGTTCAGATTGATATAGGTAACAGTCAAACAGGGATGACATGCGGTGTTGACAGAGATGCCATGGATGCCTTGACAGATGCTATGTATTGGAGGAACAGGGCCAGAAAGACATCTCGGCAAGTAGAAAAGGTACAACAAAAGATGGATAAGTTGATTCTAGAGATCATTGAACATAGGTTCAAAAGTATGATGCAAGTTGCAGAAATCTATTGGAAAACATACACTGGAACAGTCAGAGCTTTGAAAGAGCATGAAATAGTCAGGTCTCGATTGGAAGACATGATGAATGACAACAGTCTAATTAATCCAGGTGAGAAAATTGAAGCCGAGGCTTACTTGAAGTCCCATGATGAATTGGCAAATCAATTAAGGAAAGAGCTTCAGAGGCTGGACGATGGGAATACCCCTAGGCTGCCCTCTTTTTACAATAATGGTGAGTTAGTATCGTTCGAACAATGAAAACAAGAGTTCATTGATGATAATAATCGAGCAGTAGCAAAGTTGGATCGGGACAAAGAATTTTCACTTTCTGTTAACTATATTCTATCCAATCATTTCTAGACAGAAAGTGACATGAGGACACTAAACAATGACATTCTAATGTATAAAGATGATAAGTACATTCAACACATAGGAATGCTGAACTTGTTTATCTTCCAGTTTGTTAACAAAAGTGCTAATTAATAGTTGTGTGCTGAAAAGCCACGATGCTTGGTGACAATGTATACCCTCATATAAATGAGGAAACTTTTGTAACAATAAGGATCATTAGAGAGGAAGTAGAATATAGCCTCAGGCTTACTATTGTACCATTTTGCGAACATACATAATATAATCAATCGTCTTTCCTTTGTGTATATGATGTGGATTACTGCATCTTTCTGTAGGCAGTTGCTTGTGATATTATCTTAAGGAGATAAGGTTACTTGTGTTCTTCCAGTAAAACTCTGTGTTTCATATTGTGGATTTGAATAAAAGATTTACTTGCGAATATAGTTTTGTATATAGTGCGCCTACATATTATCTCAACCATGGTGTTCCTGCATATGTATATAGTTTTGTTTATAGGTGGAAAGCCTGAGGTTCAATGTCGAACTTGGTTACTTTGATACCACATGTAATATTCCACATCTGGCATACACTTGAGCCAACTAACTCACTGGTTTACTAACCAACTATCTAGAGAACTGCTTAATGTCTACTAAGAATAATGGTCATAAATGACCATCATAAGATAATTAACATACACTTGAGTCAGTTGATTCATTGGTTACATAACTTCTAGGTTTAGTTGATATAATTCATTACATAACAGTCTCATGTCTACTGACATTAACGGTTTACAAGGACCTTCATAGGATCGTGACATAACCTAACAAGCCAACTGCTACAAATCCCCTATCTCTAACAAGCTTCAACTGTCATCATGGAATTAAACCTAATACAACATTGGTTCCCTTATTTAGATAAATTAACACATCATATTATGACTCAACAAAAAATATGGTTCTAATATATTTTTTTGTCTTTCTATATTCCCAAAAGTATGCATCTAATTGATGATAAGAATCCTTCTTCAAGTCTTGCAACCATGGAGACTAATTATAATCTGATCATAACCGATGTGCATTGATTCCAAGATGAACCATATTCGGTTGAGCTATGAGTTAAGAGTAGAAAACAAATAAACATACAATAGCTACAAATTATAGCAAGGTATTGTGACTATAAGATAGAAATCATCCTAGGAGCCTCCAATATATCAAAAGTTGAGAAAGTAGCAAGCTTACTTTACAAAGACAGTGATCACTATAAAGTTGCAGTCAAGTTCAAAGAATTGATTTGTGGGAACAAAGGGTTTCATATGGGGATAGAGTAGTCTCATGAAATATCATGACAGCCATAATCATAATCTAAAGAGTAGTCAAATCTTCAAGATAGATTGGTGATAGTGTAGTCATTTTGTTGAGCATCAAATCTGAATTAAGTAAAATATCTTGATTTGAGAAATTAAATCATAGAAGCCATCTCTCTTTGGAAGAAATCATCATTTTCATTGATACCGTAACAACCCATAAGTTATCGAACAAGTCTAAAAGAATTCTATCGAAGTATCTAAGATTCAAACAGTATTGATGAGACCCAATGATGTCTCATTGATATAAAAGGGGCATCGAAGAAAGAAAACGCCGATCAACTTCAGAAAGGAATCATCGAAGATAGTAACTCCATCGATAAAAGATTTCGAGGAAAGTGGAGATGGTTCTCATCGACAAGAAAAGGTCTTCAAGGATATAACACTATCGGTGCAAAAAGACTCACCAAAAGAGATGGTCCTATTATCACTGTTTTAAAAAATGGATGTTCTCAGTCTATAATTGGCTAGTTTTGTTGAAATTTTGAGTCTGGTATTGGCCTTGTTACCTCTATTTTATTGTAAGCCAATGGGAAGGTTTAAGGGTTTTAAGTTTTAACCTTCAAGCTGTCTGAGTAAAAACTTGGTTCTAATTCTATGTTACTTTTTACCACTTAAGTGATGGGTCTGTTTGTCATGAGAAGTGTCCCCCCATTGTTATTTACCTAGGTGGTCGCTTAAATATTTTAAATTTTATACGCCTATTACTTTGCCTTTTTTCTAATGTTTATCGGGCCCTATAAGTGTCATGCAACTCTTTGTTGATCCAACAGCCCACGTTGATTCGTAGTCGGGAGATGCTCGTGGTTTACCTATTGTGAAGCAGTGAAAAGATGGTAGGCTCGGGCGAGGTGGTCAATAGAAGGAATAAAAGTAGTGCAAGTCCCTGAGATCTAACGGCCTGTGTTATTTCATGGGATGAAGATGATCGCGAGTTACCTATCGCGAAATAGCAAAAAGGAAAGTGGGTCCACGCGGTAGTAAAGCTAAAGTTAAAGACCGATCATTTCTCTTTTGATCAGACGGATCACGTGGTTTCATGGGATGAAGATGATCGAGTTTTACCCTCCACGAAATAGTGAAAAGTGGTGGGTCCCAGAAGCAGGAAGGTTTTCCAAAGAGTAAAGTGTGGTTGGTTCATAGAATGATCAATGACCTGTGTTGATTCACGACCAAAAGGTGCTCGAGATTTAGCCTTCACGAAGTAGCAAAATGACATGGCAGTCCAGTTAGTGGTCTAGGTGGTTTAGGTGGCAAATCAGAAAGTCACACGTGGCCTTGAGGTTAAGTAAATCAAAGAATAAACTTGGCAACCAGGTGGTGGGCCCAACAGATAGATTGAATCATACTGCCAACGAAGAGGTGACCTGTCAGACATAGGTGGTAGTTTAGAAGTGGATCCCACGGAAGTTTTTCGACAAGTAAGAAGTTGCCACGTCGGTTTCTTAGGAGATCAAATGCTAGGGTGGATAGCGCTAAATTAGAGGGCCCACATCTACTAGATCAAATTTGTTAAAGAGCAGGTATCTCGAGGAGGATCCAACGGTGGGCGCTATTTCGCAACCCGAAGGAGCAGGACAGTTCGCAAAACAGCGAAGACTGTTAGCCTTAACCGCTTGGTGCGCTGTTAGTGAGGTAAACTATTAGGTCAGGACATGATAAAGACCAATCAAGTTCTATCTGATCAGATGGCTAGCGTGGTTTCATTGGGTTAAAGTGCATGATGGTTACCATTCACAAAATAGTGAAAGGAATTTTAGCCCGTTGTCAGATGAGGAAAAGTCAAAAGGTAAAAGCAGTGCAAGTTCTATCTGATCAAACGGTTGGCGTGACTTCTCTAGATGAACATGCAAGGGTTTTATGCTCTGGGAAATAGCAAAAGAGCAAAAAGAAAAAATACTCAGGATAGTTTTGACCTGTTGGAGCCAAATTTTTGAATTCTTTCATGAATTCAATTCTGAAGGGATGACCGAAGCATGCGGTGTTAATGTCGCAGTTAAGAAGCCCAATTACCGTATATACTCTCACATCAATTGAATGAAGGTATCATTTCAATGAAGTTGTTGCAGAGAAAGTTGGTGCAGAGCAGAATTCTTCAAGCCGAAATCAGGTTTTCTTGTTCTTTGCTTACCCATTGCTTGAAAATTGTTGAATTGTGGCTTTGTTCTGTTAAAGAACTGCTTTGATTGATAATTGGCATAGTTGCATACTTTCAAGATGGCACCCAAACGGGAATTGATAGGAAAGGTGAACTATCAAGACATAAGCATCTATGATGACTTTCTAGAGAAGTTAACCATGTCAACTAATGTTGGGGCTAGGGCCAAAGAGTTAGTATTAAAAAACCCTTGTTTGAAAATTAGGGATGGTCTGTATGACAAAGGAATTGGTTAAGGGACTTTGAAATAGGGATATTAGGTCTAATTCTTTTTAAAGTTGGTTTTGGTCAAAGACATGCCCCTGCCCCTTTGAATAGCATCTGGGAACTGGATGTGGGGAAGCTTGTGGTCCTTGGTGTGTTCATGGATGTAGATTTGTTGACCCTGATCGCACAGAATTATGACCCTGCTGCCAGATGTATCAGAAATATAAAGGGATCAGCCCTAGTTGAAATCAAAGATGATGAGTTTAGAAATGTTTTCAAGCTTAGTGAAGCTTCAAATTATCTTGAGCCTATTGATTTTAAAGCATTAGCTCAAGTCTACAATGCACAAAGAGATCATCTTAGGAGTGGCCCATTGAGAGAATTCTTTGTTAAAATAGGAGGGTTAACAGTTGTAGGCCCCAGTATAATGGAACCATTTTCCTTGAATTTGTTTACTTTAAGAGCTAAGGGTATGTATTGGACATTGTGTCAGATTTTTGGAGAAGATGCTGAGAAACATATGCCAACCCATTATATGTTGATGATTGCCCAAATTCTAAACCCTTCCCTGGCAATAACCTTTGATTTTTCCCCATACCTCACTGAAGCTATTCATGCAGGGCTTGTAGGGATTAAAAATGATAAGGTGGATAGGCCATTTGGATGGTGCTCCCTGTTAATGCACATGTTTTGTTCAAAGGTGTTGATTATTTTGCAAAAGATATGGATTTGGTCAAGGTTAAAGATAAAGAGGAGATGCCTGTGCAACTTTGGAGCACTGTTCTATCTTGGGATAGAGAGGATGCTAGTTTTCTGAAGTTTGATAGATGCTTTGCATCTAAGATTAGAGTTCTTTTATGTGCAGAAAACCATAGGATTCCTAAGGCTCTTTTGGAATTCCTTAGGCCTAAAGAGTTTGTAGAAGATATCAAGATTGTTCACAACTAGGGAGACATGTATTTGTACCCTGTTTCTACTATTTTCAGAGTATATGGCTTTAGAGGAACCCCCTATCTACTGCCCTATTAGGTCCCATTGAAGACAGGGATTGCAGAAGTGTTGAGACAGATTGGAGGAGTACAAGAGGCCGAGCTGACCAATAGGGGTAAAGGGACCATTTTCCCAACTATTACCATGGCCCATCATTTTGTAATTACCAAAGGTGACTAGAAATACTTTGAAGAATTATTTAAGCCATATATGTTGTCAACTGCAGTTTCAAGGTGTGCATACCCTGAGGATTTCTTCAATGGCATGTTCAGAAAGAGGGCAGTATGTAAAAGTAGGCCTCACCCATTTCAATTTCCTGAAGATTTAATTAGAAATGAATTCAGCTTAGATGAGCAGGAATTAAGAAAAGAGAAGTGGGTTGCATATAAAAGAGGACTTGATTTTATTCATTAATTTGATTCTAACCATGACCCTCTTTCTAGTTTTACCCATTTTGAAGAGAAGGTTAAATTCTTAATTCTTTATTTTGAAGACCTAATGCAAACCCTGAAAGAAAAATGGGAGGCTATAATGCAAAATGATCTTGATAGGGCTAAATTGGTCTTAGCTAAGCCTGCCTTTGCTAAGCCTATCCCGCCTAGTAATTATATGATGCATAAAAAATCTAAATATACTGTGATGATGCTAGTGACAAGTGAGCCTTCCACTTCAAGAGGAAAAAGTGCCATTGAAGATTTCATTGATATTCAAGATTCCCCTAAAAGGCAAAGAGTAGGGAAGGAAGTTGAAACTGATGAGCCTCAATACTCTCCATCTCAATCCCCTATTCACATAGGAGATGAGCAAGCAGTGGCCAAACAATTGCTACAGTTAGGGAGTCTTGATGAAATTGCTTACACCTATGATGAGACCCAAGAGGGAATGTCGGAAGAGCCACCTAGTGCTGAAATGAATATAACTGATGGTGAGCTAAAGGGAAAGGAATTATACCTCACTGTCAAACAAGCTAGTGAAGAGTTTCTAGCTAATGACAATTTTGTCACAACAGGGGCTTTCATGCAATTTGTATGGAAACAAAACATTGAACAATTCAATGCTAGATGTGAAAGGAGAATGAGTGAGCAGCCTCACAAAGATACAAATTCAATGGAAGAAGAGGTTAAACAAGAAATGATGGCTGAATTCAAAGCTATCACTCTTGAAGCTGGAAGAGAGATGGTGTCAAAGGCTGGTGTTCTAATCTTCCCTGAATGGGATATAGCAGATGCAATGGTTCTTGAAGCAGTTAGAAAAGAAACCAAGCCAATGAAGGGAGTGACATTTAGCAAAGATAATGCTTCTCTGGTCATGTGGTCCCTCAAGAGGGATGAAAGTAGAAGAAGGAAAGATACCTCGGGATCTAATCTTCTAGGAGGTATGATAGTAAAAAGATTCCAGGATACAGGGGTCGTAGAAGCTGCCAGTACAGTCTTAGAAACTGCAAAGTTTAATGTGGCAGTAGCAGAGAAAGAAGCAAAGGAAAAAGTTGATCTCCAAGTCAAATTGGAGACAATTTTAAAGGCTTATAATGAAGCCAAAAAGGAGGTAGCCAACAAGGATACTATTATTGCTAGACTTCAGAGTCAGTTGGTAGGACAACACCAAGGAGGTGAGTCCTCTACCCTGGCGATCTCTTCTTCTCCAGCAAGACCTCCACCTACCAGTCCTATTATAGAATTCCCCCTTCTTCTATGCCTTCTGGTTTTCAACCAGCTAAGACTTTTCAACATGAGTTGGAAAAAATGAAGCAGGCTCAAGCCTTGTTTGCAAGTAAGTATGAAGAGAAGGTAAAGGCCACCATTTTGAGTTTTGTTGATACAGTAGAGGCCCCCACTGTGCACACTAATATATGAAAAGTGCAAGAATTGTAAACAAGGATGAGCCTTTATTTTGAAAATTGACAGTATCAAGTATGATGTGTTTTGGGTACTCAGAGTGATAAGCCAAGCAAGTGATAATACAAGAAAATCATCATCACCTGAAGATCCTACAACACCCTGATCATGGGAATGACTTCCATGAGGGTGGATAAATTGTTGTAAAAACAATACATACATATTTTAGTTAATAACATAAAAGAGAACAAAATATAAACCATTATTGAACTTTTGTTATAATTAAAGATTTCATTACTTCTTACTTGCAAGTTTTTTGTTGTCTTAAACAATAATTCCACCCTCTGTCGTATCTCATTAGTGGTCGGATGCACAGCTGCCAAAGCAACAATCTCTTTTCTAATTTTTATAAGAGGCATTTTAAAGAATTTCACAAGGTCTGTGGGATCTTCAGGGTCATCATTGCTTAACCCTAATGACTCCACATCCATAGAAAGGTGCTCAGGTACTCCAACTCCCTTTCCCTTTCCCTGAACATCCGTTGTGTCAAGAATATCATTAATAATTACAAAATTAGTATAAATCACTAAAAAAAGAACATAATAATGTAACAGTTTGCTTCTATCTAATTTGTACAATTACAATGAGGTTTACCTTCTCGGTAGAAGTGTCGCAAGCTACATCTCTGTCTGCGATATGTGATGGATCCATGTCAGCCTGTGACAAAGAAAAAGTATAAAAAACGTTAGCAAAATTACATAGTACACAACATGAACAACATGAAATTTGTAGACAAAAAGAGTATTAAATAATAAAAATATGTTGTCATCAAAATCATTGTAATTTTTTTAATTCCTTACCTCTACTTTGTAGACTATGCAGGATCCTCAACTAAATGGTTGACGATGTCTGTAGTCAACGACCTGTTCCCACCAAGGGTGACAACATCACACAGGGACTATACCTGAAATCAACACCATCAATTGAGCATCATAAGAATTACTACATTTGTAAGTTGATAAACAATAAATACATATGTATCATAAGCATCACATGATGTGTCATCATATATGTAATTGAGCATCACAATTAGCATCACATATCATGTGTCATCATAAACATGTAATCCATCACATATGTATCATAAATCACCATCCATCAAATAGGTAATAAGAAATCATCATCATCATCATCATCATCATCATCATCATCATCATCATCATCATCATCATCATCGTCATCGTCGTCATCATCATCATCATCATCATTGTCATCAATGTCTTCGCCATCATCACCATCACCATCACCATCACCATCACCATCATTGTCATCATCATTATCATCATCATCATCTTCTTCTTCTTGTTATTCTTCATCGTCATTGAGAAATTGTCGATCGTGATCATCATCCACTTCATCTTCTACTTCTTTGGTATCTTCTTCTTCCATCACATTATACTTTATCGGCCTTCCTCTTGCATCATGTCTAACAACAAATGACCAACCCAGTTTATATGGAACCTCTGAGTAAAATACTTGCTCACATTGGCTTGGAAGAACATAGGGCTCATCCCCAACTGGTTCAAATGACCTTGTATTTAGCATTATAAAACCATTATCATGTTCAATAACAGTTCTATTAGGATCATTTTTATTCAATCGTAGCCTGTACCATTTGACGACGAACAATTTGAAGGAATTAAAGTCACACTCAAGTATATCATCCAAAATGCCATAGTATCGATTTTGAGAATGTTGAGGATGAATGTCATTTTTCGATGAAATATTTGTCACCTCAAAGACTGCAGTGACGCCAGAATCACAAGTTTTCTTCATGTCATCCAAATTTTTTATGTGAAATTTATGACCATTGCAGCACATAGCGCTGTGGTGTTTGACCTGCGATATGTCAAACATGTAAAATTTATTGCATTGTGAGTTGATAAACATATGGGTGATTAATAAATTTATACATACCTGTTTATCTCTTAAACCATATGCTAAATCAATTTCCCTTTGCGTAACATTGGAATCTCCATTATGACGTGCTTCTTTAACCAATGAAGCCACACCTTCCCATGTTAACGTGCATCCAGAATTTTGACAACGTTCAATACATACCATCATCCAATCAAGATTGTTTGCAATATACAAATGTAGTGCATCCCACTCTTGACCAACTGTACAAAAAATAAATAGACGTCTTACAATCGATTTATTTTGAAGATTAAGAATTAATTAAATACAATAACATCTTATAATTACCTCACTTTCCTCAATCTACCTTTCCCCGTCAAGTACTCCCCTTCGAATTTGTTAATGGTGTTGGGATCCCAAATGCGATCCACATGGATCTTTGCTGCAAACTTAGGCAGATATTCAGAAATGTACACCACAGTGTTGGCATTATAACAAACAAGGAGAGATTGTTGGTATTTCAATAAGTATATTGAGAAGGTTGTTGATGATTATGGATATAACTGATCAAGGATGTTTACTGTCTTAATATTATTATTTTGTCATTGATGTCAAGAAATTGATTTTCTAATTCAGTATGATGTTGCAATATCTTAAGAAGTATGATTTGATGAGTATAAAGATGTCGGTAAAAGACACAGACAGAATGAGATGAATAAGGGGAGCAATAAGTTATTCAATGGGCAACTATTACCAAGTTAGACAATGATGAGATCATGATGTTTAGATTGTTTTGATATCCTACATATGTTGATTGATTGTAAGGTTAATACTATACTATGTTACTGAGCAAAGAACCTAGTCGGTAAACCCTAAGGTACCTAGTCGGTAAACCCTAAGGTTATCGCTATTGGTTAATGAAGGCAGAATGTCTACCGAGTGAAGTTTAGTATTTACCGAGTTGCAACCGAGTAGTAACAGAATGCATTGAATGAATAAAAGCATTATTTAATGAAGGAAGCTGATGAGCTGGAACTGATTAAATGATTGGTATGTTGTGCATGAAGTTTGTTAAAGAATCTATGGTAAAGGAAAATCGGTAGGAAGATCTACAGTTCAAATTGAACCGCAATACCCTATCACAAGTTCCAAGAAATGTATGCAAGTTCCAAGGCGGGGTAAAACATTTTTCAGATCAAAGGATACATTGAACCTAGTCAAGATTGAAGATCTGATGGCTATGATTGATCATGGGAAATGTGAGCAAGGAGATTAAGCGGTTGGCAAATTGTTTATAAATAAGGAACTGTTGATAAACAATGCATGTGGGCAAGTGTATGCATGTGGGATGCTACATAGTGATTACCGAGCACAGAAGCTTGAAGACCTGTTTGAATAATAGAGTATAGAGCCCAGTAGATGGACAAGATAAAGTTTTGTGTCTAGATTGTATTGAGCAAATAAGAATCTGCTTTAGCATTTTAGATGTGAAGTTGCAGATAGATTTTTATTACTGTTATTTTGTGAAGTGACAGAAAATCTCTTAACCGAGTGGACTTAACAGTCTTATTTGTAAAACCCTCTAGCAAGGTGACATTCTGATTGAGTGTTTGAAATCCTTTAACAAGGTCACTTCTAACAAGGTGAAGATCCTAACGGATCTGAGGGAAATCCTTTAACCGGGTCACATCTAGCAATGTGTTTGTAATCTTTAACAGGATTTGCTTTTAACCGAGCATACTCTAGAAGAGTATATTTCTTAGTGGGTCTGAAATCCCATAGTGGTTTTTCCCTATTTGGGTTTCCATGTTAAATCTGGTGTTATGAGTTTTATGATGTCTATATGCTTTTGAGTTTGCATGTTTAGCAGTTTTGGTTATATTACTAAAGTATATGTTACCAAGGTTGAATCTGTTGTTTTTATGGAAGATTAAGTTTTTATGATTCACCCCCCCCTCTCATCTTATTAGCTTGGCATCTGTACTTAACATTAAGTATCATATCTATCAATTGGTATCAGAGCTTTGGACTCTGGAAGAAAAAGTTTAAAGGTACTTGAGGCAAAGATCCAAAGATGTATAAGAGGGATGCATCGAAGCTGAACAAGTCAAGTTTCTCTACATGACAGACAAGGATGAAGTTGCACCTATCAAGAGTTGGAGAATATGTTGTATATTATCTGGATAATGATTTCAACTTATCTATTGACAATGGAAGAGATAAAAACAAAGCAAGAACATATCCAAGCAATGATTGAAATAACATCTGCATTGACTGACTCAGAGTTTAATGATCTAGAAGGCTGCAATGATGCAAAGGAAATGTGGGACAAGCTCATATCTGTGTATGGTGGAGATGAACATGTTCAAAGAGCAAAAGTGGATAGTCTAAGAGGACAACTTGAATCTATGAGGATGAATGAAGGTGAGAACATAATCCAGTATAGTACAAGACTAAAGGAGATTGTCAATCAAATCAAAGGAGCAGGAAGAACTATTGAAGAAAAGGATATAACAAGTAAGCTGTTAAGAACCCTTCTACCAGCTTATGCAATCTGAGTCTCTGCAATTAATGAATTAAGGTTTGTACCCAATACACCAGTTTCTTTAGATGCTACTATTGGTAAGCTACATGCATTTGAGTTAAGTAAGTTTGATAATAGTGGGTCATCAGTAAATAAAGTTGAATCTGCATTTAGTTCTTTTCATGTTGGTGAATCTGATGATTACAATGATAGAATGAGTAAGTACACTAAAGGGGATCACAGTGGAGCAAGTGAAAGATTTCGCAAGAACATGGAAGAAGTACACAAACTGTATGAGAAAATAAAAAAGCAAGAAGAGTTTGAAGCACTATTAGTCAGAAGGTTACCGAGAGGCAAAGGTAAGTATAAAGGAAAACTACCTTTGAAATGTTTCAATTGTGATAAGATAGGACATATGGCTTCTAACTGTCCTGACAAGGAATCTACTGAAAAGAGAGATTACCGAGATGATAGATAGAAAGATAATCATTACAGAGGACACCAAGAATTCAGAAGAAGAGATAGAAAGTCATGCTTAATAGCTGATGAGGAATCCAATGATAATAAATCAGATGAAACTGATACAGAGGAAGTAGTTTATGTGACTATCAAAGATATATCAGATGAAGAAAGGTATGAAGAAAAAGCCCTAATATCTCACATAAATACTAATGATTCTTGGATCATAGATAGTGGATGCTCACATCATATGACAGGTGATAAACACAAGTTTGTTATGTTAGAAGATTATGATGGAGGTTATGTAAGATTTGGTAATGATGCACCATGTCCGGTAAAAGGTAAAGGATCTATAACACTTCTTGACAATGCAAGATGCAATGATGTTTATTGGGTTGAAGGATTGAAATACAATTTGTTGAGTGTAGCACAGCTAAACAATACTGGTTACCGAATAGAATTTCAGAAAGGAATTGTCAAAGTTCATGACAAGCATGGAAAGTTAGCTGCTACTGGGACACAAACAAAAGGTAACACATTTCACCTTGACTCAACTCGGAACAAGTGTCTATATGCAAAGATAGATGATACTTGGTTATGGCATAAAAGGTTTTGTCATGTAAATTTTGATAATCTGATCAAAATAAGCAAGAAGCACCGAGTAAGAGGTCTACCGAGTCTTGAGAAACCTGAGAATACTATGTGTCGAGGATGCCAGATGGGTAAAATGACAAGATCAAGCTTTACAAGTAAGTCCTACACTTCTAAGGGAATTTTAGATCTTGTGCACACTGATCTTTGTGGTCCTATGAAAATTCAAAGTTATTATGGTGATAAATATTTCATATTATTTGTGGATGATTACTCAAGGATGATGTCAGTAATGTTTTTAAAAGAAAAATTAGAAGCTTTTCAAATGTTTAATTGGTACAAGGCAAGAGTTGAAAAGGAAACGGGAAGACAACTTAAATGTTTTAGATCAGATAGAGGAGGAGAGTTCACATCTGATGAGTTCAACTTATTCTGCAATGATCATGGTATAAAAAGATAAGTCTCTGCACTAAGAACTCCACAACAAAATGGGATAGCCGAGAGGAGAAACAGATCTATTATGGATTGTGCCAGAACCCTAATGATTGAAAAGAAAGTGCCACAAACATTTTGGAGAGAAGCAATAAGCACAACAGTTTACACCCTAAACCGAGTACAACTGAAGAAAGGAACTTTGAAGACACCATATTAAATCTGGTATGACAAGAAACCTAATGTAAGTTACTTCAAAATCTTTGGAAGTAGATCCTATGTACACAAAGATGATAGAAATGGAAAGTTTGATCAGAAAAGTGAAGAAGGAACATTTTTAGGTTATTCTTCTAGAAGCAAAGCATTTAAATGTCTGATCAAATCATCTAACAAAATAGTAGAAAGTGCAAATGTAAAAATTGATGAATTTGCATAAATAAATGATGAAGGAAACTCCAAAGAACCAGACGATTATGATGAATTTGTCTATGTTCAATCGACAAGTCTTACCGAGAGAACTGCAGAAGAAAATGAAGAAAATATCTAGTTACCGAGTGATGAAGAAGATCATACAGAGTCTACCAAGCCTATATTAAACAAGTATGTCAGAAGACATCATGCATCAAGTTAGATTATAGGAGTTAAGGATGATCCAGTAATGACAAGGAACAAACTGAGACATAACACATGTCTGATATCTGAATTTGAACCGAGAATAGTGAAAGAGGCATTCAACAGTGAAGATTGGATAAATGCAATGACAGAAGAGATTGATCAAATCAAGAAGAATGACACATGGACACTGGTCCCAAGACCGAAGGACAAAAATGTAATCGGTACAAAGTGGATTTTCAGAAACAAGCTGAATGAAAAAGGTGAGGTCATTCAAAATAAAGCAAGACTAGTTTGCAAAGGTTATGCCCAAGAAGAAGGAATTGATTATGGTGAGACTTTTGCACCTGTGGCTAGACTTGAAGGAGTAAGAACATTGTTGGCATATGCTTCTTACAAGAATTTCAAGGTATATCAAATGGATGTCAAATCTGCATTTCTGAATGGTATATTAGAAGAAGAAGTTTTTATTGAACAACCTGAAGGATTTGTTGAAAACAAGAATAAAGATCAGGTATGTAAATTGAACAAAGCTTTATATGGTCTGAAACAAGCACCTAGAGCATGGTATGAAAGATTGCACTCTTATTTAATCAAGATTGGTTTTATAAGAACGAGTGAAAACAACAATATGTACATGAAGAATGATGAAAATTGAATACTGATCTCAGGCATATTTGTTGATGTATTATATTTTGTGGAAATGACTCTCTATGCAAGAACTTTGGAAATGAAATGAGCAAAGAATTTGAGATGTCATTAATCGGTGAGATAAAGTATTTTATAGGTTTACAAATACTGCAAATGAAAGATGAGATTTTCATTACTCAATCCAAGTACATAAAGGAAATCTTGAAGAAATTTAGAATGGAGGATTCAAAACCAGTAAGTACTCCTATGACTACCAACTTTAAATTATCAAAGAATGATGAATCTCCATCTGTTGATGAGACACTTTACCGATCCATGAATGGAAAGCTACAATATGTTGTTCACAGTAGGCCAGACATAGCACATGCAGTAGGTATAGTTGCAAGATTCTCTGCAGATCCTAAGGAAACACACATGACAACAATCAAGAGAATTTTTAGATACTTGAAAGACACTAAGGATTATGACTTAGTATATCAGAAAGGAAATGATTTTGATTTAAAATTTTATACTGATGCTGATTGGGTAGGCAACATTGATGACAAAAAAAGAACAAGTGGAGGAGCTTTCTTTTTAGGAGAAAGACTAGTGAGTTGGCTTAGCAAGAAATAAGGATGTGTTTCACAATTAACAGCAGAAGCTGGATATGTTGTTGCAGCATTGAATTGTACCAATATAACATGGATCAAACAACTGTTGGAAGGTATAAATGATAAAGTTACCGAGCCAGTAACTATATTCTGTGACAATACTAGTGCCATTAACATTTCAAAGAATCCTGTTATGCACTCTAAGACAAAGCACATCTCTATCAAATATCATTATCTTAGAGAAGAAGCTCAAGAGAAGAAAGTGGTGTTGGAGTATGTTAGCACAAAGGAACAAATAGCAAATATCTTTACCAAGCCACTACCAAGGGACCATATTCCTAAATGAATATTTTATGTTCATTTCTCTATTTAATTAAATTATCCACATTCCTCTATTTAATTAAGTAAATTACTTAATTTATTTAAATTAAATTCACTATACCCATTTATTGAATAAATCATTTTATTCAATTAAATCCCCCCTACCCACTTTTAATTAAATTCAAATTTAATTAAATAGTTATCCTAAATTGAATAAATCAAATTTATTTAATTACAACCAAGTTGAATGAAAATCATTTAATTCAATTAAATCCTATTATTCCCCCCATCCACTTGCAAAATCTCAAACCCCTTCCTAATCCCTTCTAGAATCTTCTAATTGCTTCTAATTAACCTAACCCTCCTCTAAATTTTGTCACATCCCTAAACAAAGGGAAGTCACTTCTCAAAAACCTTAAAGTCTTTGATAACCATTGAAGGTTTTCAACCTTCAACCACTAAAACCCTTAAAGTCTTTGAAAACCATTAAAGGCTTCCAACCTTCAACCACTTAATCCCTAAAGTCTCCAATAACCATTAATGGTTAATTCAAACCTTCCCACATGGTTAAAACATTTGTTTTGACTCAACCTCTACCCAACCCAAGGGTCTCATCAGACCTTTAATGCTTTGACCATGATTATCTCTTAATCATTTGCACAAAGGTTTATCTTTGGATTAACTCCTAATCCAGTGGGTAAGTCTAACTTAGACTTGACCCTTAGCCTTTAGATAACCATGAGATCTTCTCAGGCCTTTAATGCCTCCAACCTCTTCTCTCAACCCAATCTTATGTTGACACTTGTCACCATTTCATTGGTGCCAATTGTGCACATGGATCCCCAACTTTCAAACCTGGCCTTTGATTAAACCTTTCAATCTTGACCATCCATTGTCATGTTTGTACTATAAATAGAGCTCTCATTCCTCCATTCTTAACAATCATCTTTCAAATTTGAAGCATCACACTTATGCTCAAATTCTTTCAAGCTTTCATATCATTTTATACTCATCATTTAGCCTCTCTTTAAATAAGGAATTAGACTAATATGCATGTTTAGAATAATTTCTATATTTTAGTTCAATCATAGACTAAATATAGTATGCTAGGATAGTTTGTTTACTAACCTTGTCATCTTATAGTTAGTTTATTACATTTTAGCATCATACATAGCTTACAACACATCTCATACTAAAATCAATCAAAAACATCTCTCGTTCTCATATTTGCCATCCCTAAACCATTTTGCTCAGTGATCTGAGAGCAAAAACGTTGGTTTGAGGGACATTGTGAGATAGAGAACCATGGGACCCTCCTTGGGAAGCTGAGTAACACTACGTTACTCCATAGCTTGCATCAAGAAGTCCTGTGTGTGTGTGGACTAGTATTCTACTAAATTTTCACATATTAAGTTTTATCAGCCCACTTTTCCCGCATACATTTCTGGCGCCCACCGAGGGGCACGACCCCCAATAACACATCGGTTTTTGAAATTGATCATTTTTGCAGGTCCGCGAGAAATGAGAATCAGCGCGTCAAAAAGATATATTAGCGCATCCACCTAACAGTTTAGCGCTTCTAGCCTATTGTTTAGCGCGTGGGCTCTTTGTCTTAGCGCATAAACACTTTTCCTTAGCGCATGATGTTGTCTAACAAATTTTTCTGTAGGTTTCGACGCGAACAAAATACATAGTAGCGCATATACCTAACAGATTAGCGCATCCGATCCATATTTTAGTGCATGTAATACATCTTCCAGCGCGTAGAATCTAAACATTAGCGCATCAGATTCAAACTTTTCCTGCATAACTGACCGCGGGAAAAACAAAAAAAACAGAGTAGCGCATGCAACACGCAGAATAGCGCATCCCAGTAACAAAATAGCGCAGGAAAACAATTGTATAGCGCATCTGGAGCATATTGTAACGCGTACAGTTTGTTCTGTAGCGCATTATAGACAAAACAAAAAAAAAAATTTATTGTAACCGAATTAAAATTCTAGACTTGTAGAAGTCCCCCGAATCAACTAACGATTTTATCTTTTTGTTTGTTTGCAGGGCTATAACGGTTTCTTGCAGGTAAAGCACGGAAATTCACTTTTACATCAAAACGATTTTTTTTGTTGACCTCCAAAAAACGAAAATTTTGCTTTGTTGACATTTTTTCACTTTTCTAGATCAGAAAATTTGTCCTTTAAAGATTAAAAAAAACATCATGTTTTTATAGAGCAACATCTCTGCATAGATTTTAGTAAATCGCTGATTTGAAAGGATAAAATAAGACCTCATTATTTGCTTTGTCGTGAAAGTGGAAGGTATATGCTCTCCCCTTAATTGGGTGATCAAAAAGCCAAACCATTCTTACGCTTTCAGTACTTCACGCATTTAAATCCTTTAGCAGGCCTGCCTTCCCGAAGAGTTGCAATCAACTCTTAAAGTCGTTTATGGTCGGTGTGAAAGGAACGACCTAAAAGGGGAACGACTTTGACGCCAAGAATTCCAACCCACTATAATCAAACGTGGAAAGTGACGAAAGTCCTTTTCAACGGTTGCGCGCAGTGATTAGTCTTCCCCCAGTATCCTCGAGATACGTAAAGCCTTTTTTCTAAAGGTTGGGAAGCCTCCTGAGGGAGTTTATCACTGACGGTCGAACGGGAAGCCTGATTACGAACCATAGAATTAGAAACTTTGAGCCGAATCAGTATCCAAATATTTGTAACATTATAGTGCAAGGGTGGGGAAGAATCCGCCCCCAAGATTACTCACCATATATCTCCCAAGATAATTACTCAATTGTGAAGAAATTCACTTTGGGTTAACTTCTGGCAAAAGGCAAAAAAATGGGCGCCCTCTAGGGGGTGACACGGTTGTTTGAGCTGACGGAGTATCGAGACTAGTGGGCTATGATGTTACTTATGACCCTTGAATAAAGAGTCTTTCTGAAGTGTTTTATTTTTTATCCAACCTGTTAAAACATTAGGGATTTGAACACATCCTCGCAGAACATACACTTTCTGTTAGATTAGGAAAAATGACTGTACTTTGTGTGCCATGTTTGCATTTTCAGAAAATCATCCATCACACTTGAAAATTTTCTCAACAAAATTCAAAATCCTCACAAAAACACAAAAAAAGAAAAATCAGGGTCGTCTAGCGCATAAGAGCAACATATTAGCGCGTGTAACAGTTCTATTAGCGCATCCAAACATCAAATTAGCGTGTACAACTAAAACAATAGCGTTTCAATCCTAAGGCAAAACAGTGAACAATCCTTTAGCACGTATCAGAAACATATAAGCGCATAGGTATCCACAGTTAGCGCGTATCAAGCCGAGTGTAGCGCGTAGATTTTTTGAAACAAATTCCACAACATTTTCCACAGTCCTAGTTTAGCGTGTGGCAGCTACATCTTAGCGCGTGGAATATATATATTAGCGCATTCGTCAAAACAGTTAGTGCATCTAAAGCCCAGTATAGCGCGTAGCTTTTCCAAACAAACTTAAAACAGCAAATTTCAACAGCATGAGTTTTAGCGCGTGAGACAAACAGCTTAACGCGTGCAAACCATATTTTAGCGCATTAACCGAAACAGTTAGCGCGTGTCAATCCCAGTCTAGCGCGTGAATTTTTCACCTGCTAAAGCAAAATTTTTCCAAAAATCAAAATTTTAGCGTGTAATTAGGGGAAGATTAGCGCGTGTGATTATTAGTTTAGCACATTAGGGAAATTCAGTAGCGCGTTCAACTTTTGTTCTAGTGCGTGATCCAAAACCAAAAAAAACAGAGAGTTACAAATTGAAAAATTTTGAAAAATACAAAAACATCTTAGAGGACCTTTTCGTCAAAAATCATCTTTTATGAAACCAGAGTGACAAAAACAAACCGTTAAAAACTTTTTTCAAGTTCAATTTGTGTCAAACAAAGTTGTCAGAATCTGAAAACGAATCAAGCAATAGAGGACGTCTCTCCTATCATAATCCAGAAAATTTTCATCATCAGTATCAATCAAATCTTTTAAACATCTTACGGATTTTATCTCCAAAACACTTGTCTAAAAATTTTCAAATTGTCAAATCCAGTTTCCAGATCAGGAAGCTTTTATCCACATCATTTGACACACTTTATCGTGAAGGGGCAGCCTTCGCTCTGATAAAGTAAAATTTGAAATTTCCAAAACAAGAATCAACTGAATCCAAACCAATCAAAGGAAATCATTGATCACTCTTGCATGACTAATCCCCTTATTCTGAGAAGAAAGAACCTCTATCGTAACATCACGTTGAAGAAACAACAACCAAGCTTTTCCAAATTCATCAAGCGAAATAAGTTTTTATATCTCAATCGTCAACTCTTCAAATCTCATTGGGTATTTCTTCATCACGTCAAGCGTTATATCCAAAACAAATCTAGCGAATTTGACAAAGAACCCCTGAAAATAAGAGCATACTGTCAAAAGTCTGCTTTTAATCAAAAGATAAACCGAGGTGGGAAAATCAATCCAGCATTTTGCCCCTGGTATATGCTCTCCCCTTAATTGGGTGATCAAAAAGCCAAACCACTCTTACGCTTTCAGTACTTCATGCATTTAAATCCTTTAGCAGGCCTGCCTTCCCGAAGAGTTGCAATCAACTCTTAAAGTCGTTTATGACCGGTGTGAAGGGAACAACCTAAGTGGGGAACGGCTTTGATGCCAAGAATTCCAACCCACTATAATCAAACGTGGACAGTGACGAAAGTCCTTTTCAACGGTTGCGCGCAGTGATTAGCCTTCTCCCAGTATCCTCGAGATACGTAAAGCCTTTGTTCTAAAGGTTGGGAAGCCTCCTGAGGGAGTTTATCACTGACGGCCGAACGGGAAGCTTGATTACGAACCATAGAATTAGAAACTTTGAGCCGAGTCAGTATCCAAACATTTGTAACATCATAGTGCAAGGGTGGGGAAGAATCCGCCCCCAAAATTACTCACCATATATCTCCCAAGATAATTACTCAATTGTGAAGCAATTCACTTTGGGTTAACTTCTGGCAAAAGGCAAAAAAATGGGCGCCCTCTAGGGGGTGACACGGCTGTTTAAGGTGACAGAGTATCGAGACTAGTGGGCTATGATGTTACTTATGACCCTTGAATAAAGAGTCTTTCTGAAGTGTTTTATTTTGTATCCAACCTGTTAAAACATTGGAGATTTGAACACATCCTTGCAAAACATACACTTTCTATTAGATTAGGCAAAATGACTGTACTTTGTGTGCCGTGATTGCATTTTCAGAAAATCATCCATCACACTTGAAAATTTTCTCAACAAAATTCAAAATCCAAACAAAAACACAAAAAAAAAAAAATCAGGGCCGTCTAGCGCATAAGAGCAACATATTAGCGCATGTAACAGTTCTATTAGCGCATCCAAACATCAAATTAGCGCGTACAACTAAAACAGTAGCGTTTCAATCCTAAGACAAAACAGTGAACAATCCTTTAGCGCATCCAAAACACATTCTAGCGCGTATCAGGAACATATTAGCGCGTAGGTATCCACAGTTAGTGCATAAAACAGAACAGCTAGAGCGTATCAGGCCCAGTGTAGCACGTAGATTTTTCGAAACAAATTCCACAACATTTTGCACAGTCCTAGTTTAGCGCGTGGCAGCTACATCTTAGCGCGTGGAATATATATATTAGCACATTCGTCAAAACAGTTAGTGCATCTAAAGCCCAGTATAGCGCGTAGCTTTTCCAAACAAACTTAAAACAGCAAATTTCAACAGCATGAGTTTTAGCACGTGAGACAAATAGCTTAGCGCGTGGAAACCATATTTTAGCGCATTAACCGAAACAGTTAGCGCGTGTCAATCCCAGTCTAGCGCGTGAATTTTTCACTTGCTAGAGCAAAATTTTTCCAAAAATTAAAATTTTAGCGCGTAATTAGGGGCAGATTAGCGCGTGTGATTATTAGTTTAGCGCATTAGGGAAATTCAGTAGCGCATTCAACTTCTGTTCTAGCGCGTGATCCAAAACCAAAAAAAATAGAGTTACAAACTGAAAAATTTTGAAAAATTCAAAAACATTTTAGAGGACCTTTTCGTCAAAAATCATCTTTTATCAAACCAGAGTGACAAAAACAAACCGTTAAAAACTTTTCTCAAGTTCAATTTGTGTCAAACAAAGTTGTCAGAATCTGAAAACGAATCAAGCAATAGAGGACGTCTCTCCTATCATAATCCGGAAAATTTTCATCATCAGTATCAATCAAATCCTTTAAACATCTTACGGATTTTATCTCCAAAACACTTGTCTAAAAATTTTCAAATTGTCAAATCTAGTTTCCAGATCAGGAAGCTTTTA
This sequence comes from Cryptomeria japonica, assembly GCF_030272615.1. Classification (NCBI taxonomy): domain Eukaryota; kingdom Viridiplantae; phylum Streptophyta; class Pinopsida; order Cupressales; family Cupressaceae; genus Cryptomeria; species Cryptomeria japonica. The sequence goes on along the minus strand of NC_081407.1, from coordinate 268,925,390 downwards.
TCCATATCATTTGACACACTTTATCGTGAAGGGGCAGCCTTCACTCTGATAAAGTAAGATTTGAAATTTCCAAAACAACAATCAACTGAATCCAAACCAATCAAAGAAAATCATTGATCACTTTTGCATGACTAATCCCCTTATTCTGAGAAGAAAGAACCTCTATCATAACATCACGTTGAAGAAACAACAACCTAACTTTTCCAAATTCATCAAGTGAAATAAGTTTTTATATATCAATCGTCCACTCTTCAAATCTCATTGGGTATTTCTTCATCACGTCAAGCGTTATATCCAAAACAAATCTAGCGAATTTGACAAAGAACCCCTGAAAACAAGAGTATACTGTCAAAAGTCTGCTTTTAATCAAAAGATAAACCGAGGTGGGAAAATCAATCCAGCATTTTACCCTTGGTATATGCTCTCCCCTTAATTGGGTGATCAAAAAGCCAAACCACTCTTACGCTTTCAGTACTTCACGCATTTAAATATTTTAGCAGGCCTGCCTTCCCGAGGAGTTGCAATCAACTCTTAAAGCCGTTTATGGCAGGTGTGAAGGGAACGACCTAAGTGGGAAACGGTTTTGACGCCTAAAATTCTAACCCACTATAATCAAACGTGGAAAGTGACGAAAGTTTTTTTCAACGGTTGCGCGCAGTGATTAGTCTTCCCCCAGTATCCTCGAGATACGTAAAACCTTTGTTCTAAATGTTGGGAAGCCTCCTGAGGGAGTTTATCACTGACGGTCGAACGGGAAGCCTGATTACGAACCATAGAATTAGAAACTTTGAGCCGAGTCAGTATCCAAACATTTGTAACATCATAGTGCAAGGGTGGAGAAGAATCCGCCCCCAAGATTACTCACCATATATCTCCCAAGATAATTACTCAATTGTGAAACAATTCACTTTGAGTTAACTTCTGGCAAAACGCAAAAAAAGGACGCCCTCTAGGGGGTGACACGGCTGTTTAAGCTGACGGAGTATCGAGACTAGTAGGCTATGATGTTACTTATGACCCTTGAATAAAGAGTCTTTCTGAAGTGTTTTATTTTGTATCCAACTTGTTAAAACATTGGTGATTTGAACACATCCTCGCAGAACATACACTTTCTGTTAGATTAGGAAAAATGACTGTACTTTGTGTGCCATGTTTGCATTTTCAGAAAATCATCCATCACACTTGAAAATTTTCTCAACAAAATTCAAAATCCTCACAAAAACACAAAAAAAGAAAAATCAGGGTCGTCTAGCGCATAAGAGCAACATATTAGCGCGTGTAACAGTTCTATTAGCGCATCCAAACATCAAATTAGCGCGTACAACTAAAACAGTAGCGTTTCAATCCTAAGGCAAAACAGTGAACAATCATTTAGCGCATCCAAAACACATTCTAGCGTGTATCAGAAACATATTAGCACGTAGGTATCCACAGTTAGCGCATAAAACAGAACTGCTAGCGCGTATCAGGTCCAGTGTAGCGCGTAGATTTTTCGAACAAATTCCGCAACATTTTCCACAATCCTAGTTTAGCGCGTAGCAGCTACATCTTAGCACGTGGAATATATATATATTAGCGCATTCGTCAAAACAGTTAGTGCATCTAAAGGCCAGTATAGCGCGTAGCTTTTCCAAACAAACTTAAAATAGCAAATTTCAATAGCATGAGTTTTAGCGCGTGAGACAAACAGCTTAGCGCGTGGAAACTATATTTTAGCGCATTAACCGAAACAGTTAGCGCGTGTCAATCTCAGTCTAGCGCGTGAATTTTTCCCTTGCTAGAGCAAAATTTTTCCAAAAATCAAAGTTTTAGCGCGTAATTAGGGGCAGATTAGCGCGTGTGATTATTAGTTTAGCGCATTAGGGAAATTCAGTAGCACATTCAACTTCTGTTCTAGCGCGTGATCCAAAACCAAAAAAAACAGAGAGTTACAAACTGAAAAATTTTGAAAAATTCAAAAACATTTTAGAGGACCTTTTCGTCAAAAATCATCTTTTATCAAACCAGAGTGACAAAAACAAACCGTTAAAATTTTTTTCAAGTTCAATTTGTGTCAAACAAAGTTGTCAGAATCTGAAAACGAATCAAGCAATAGAGGACGTCTTTCCTATCATAATCCGAAAAATTATCATCATCAGTATCAATCAAATCCTTTAAACATCTTACGGATTTTATCTCCAAAACACTTGTCTAAAAATTTTCAAATTGTCAAATCCAGTTTCCAGATCAGGAAGCTTTTATCCATATCATTTGACACACTTTATCGTGAAGGGGCAGCCTTCACTCTGATAAAGTAAGATTTGAAATTTTCAAAACAAGAATCAACTGAATCCAAACCAATCAAAGGAAATCAGTGATCACTCTTGCATGACTAATCCCCTTATTCTGAGAAGAAAGAATTTTTATCGTAACATCACGTTGAAGAAACAATAACCTATTTTTATCGTAACATCACGTTGAAGAAACAATAACCTAGCTTTTCCAAATTCATCAAACGAAATAAGTTTTTATATATCAATCGTCAACTCTTCAAATCTCATCGGGTATTTCTTCATCACGTCAAGCGTTATATCCAAAACAAATCTAGCGAATTTGACAAAGAACCCCTGAAAACAAGAACATACTGTCAAAAGTCTGCTTTTAATCAAAAGATAAACCGAGGTGGGAAAATCAATCCAGCATTTTACCCCTGGTATATGCTCTCCTCTTAATTGGGTGATCAAAAAGCCAAACCACTCTTACGCTTTCAATACTTCACGCATTTAAATCTTTTAGCAGGTCTGCCTTCCCGAAGAGTTGCAATCAACTCTTAAAGCCATTTATGGCTGGTGTGAAGGGAACGACCTAAGTGGGGAACAACTTTGACGCCAAGAATTCCAACCCACTATAATCAAACGTGGAAAGTGACGAAAGTCCTTTTCAACGGTTGCGCGCAGTGATTAGCCTTCCCCCAGTATCCTCGAGATACGTAAAATCTTTGTTCTAAAGGTTCGGAAGCCTCCTGAGGGAGTTTATCACTGACGGCCGAACGGAAAGCCTAATTACGAACCATAGAATTAGAAACTTTGAGCCGAGTCAGTATCCAAACATTTGTAACATCATAGTGCAAGGGTGGGGAAGAATCCAACCCTAAGATTACTCACCATATATCTCCCAAGATAATTATTCAATTGTGAAACAATTCACTTTGGATTAACTTCTGGCAAAAAGCAAAAAAATGGGCGCCCTCTAAGGGGTGACACAACTGTTTGAGCTGACGGAGTATCGAGACTAGTGGGCTATGATGTTACTTATGACCCTTGAATAAAGAGTCTTTCTGAAATGTTTTATTTTGTATCCAACCTGTTAAAACATTGGGGATTTGAACACATCCTCGCAGAACATACACTTTCTGTTAGATTAAGCAAAATGACTGTACTTTGTGTGTCGTGCTTGCATTTTCAGAAAATCATCCATCACACTTGAAAATTTTCTCAACAAAATTCAAAATCCTCACAAAAACACAAAAAAAGAAAAATCAGGGCCGTCTAGCGCATAAGAGCAACATATTAGCGCGTGTAACAGTTCTATTAGCGCATCCAAACATCAAATTAGCGCGTACAACTAAAACAGTAGCATTTCAATCCTAAGGCAAAACAGTGAACAATCCTTTAGCGCATCCAAAACACATTCTAGCGCGTATCAGGAACATATTAGTGCGTAGGTATTCACAGTTAGTGCATAAAACAGAACAGCTAACGCGTTTCAAGCCCAGTGTAGCGCGTAGATTTTTCGAAATAAATTCCACAACATTTTTCACAGTCCTATTTTAGCGCGTGACAGCTACATCTTAGCGTGTGGAATATATATATTAGCATATTCGTCAAAACAGTTAGTGCATCTAAAAGCCAGTATATATCAAGCGAAATAAGTTTTTATATATCAATCGTCAACTCTTCAAATCTCATTGGGTATTTCTTCATCACGTCAAGCATTATATCCAAAACAAATCTAGCGAATTTGACAAAGAACCCCTGAAAACAAGAGCATACTGTCAAAAGTCTGCTTTTAATCAAAAGATAAACTGAGGTGGGAAAATCAATCCAGCATTTTGCCCCTGTTATATGTTCTCCCCTTAATTGGGTGATCAAAAAGCCAAACCACTCTAACGCTTTTAGTACTTCACGCATTTAAATCCTTTAGCAGACCTGCCTTCCCGGGGAGTTGCAATCAACTCTTAAAGCCGTTTATGGCCGGTGTGAAGGGAACGACCTAAGTGGGGAACGACTTTGACACCAAAAATTCCAACCCACTATAATCAAACGTGGAAAGTGACGAAAGTCCTTTTCAACGGTTGCGTGCAGTGATTAGCCTTCCCCCAGTATCCTCGAGATATGTAAAGCCTTTGTTCTAAAGGTTGGGAAGCCTCCTGAGGGAGTTTATCACTGACGGCCGAACGGAAAGCCTGATTACGAACCATAGAATTAGAAACTTTGAGCCAAGTCAGTATCCAAACATTTGTAACATCATTAAAAAAGGGTGGGGAAGAATCCGCCCCCAAGATTACTTACCATATATCTCCCAAGATAATTACTCAATTGTGAAGCAATTCACTTTGGGTTAACTTCTGGCAAAAGGCAAAAAAATAGGCGCCCTCTAGGGGGTGACACGGCTGTTTGAGCTGACGGAGTATCGAGACCAGTGGGCTATGATGTTACTTATGACCCTTGAATAAAGAGTCTTTCTGAAGTGTTTTATTTTGTATCCAACCTATTAAAACATTGGGGATTTGAACGCATCCTCGCAGAACATACACTTTCTGTTAGATTAGACAAAATGACTGTACTTTGTGTGCCGTGCTTGCATTTTCAGAAAATCATCCATCACACTTGAAAATTTTCTCAACAAAATTCAAAATCCTCACAAAAACGCAAAAAAAGAAAAATCAGGGCCGTCTAGCGCATAAGAGCAACATATTAGCGCATGTAACAGTTCTATTAGCGCATCCAAACATCAAATTAGCGCGTACAACTAAAACAGTAGTGTTTCAATCCTAAGGCAAAATAGTGAAGAATCCTTTAGCGCATTCAAAACACATTCTAGCGCGTATCAGGAACATATTAGCGTGTAGGTATCTACAGTTAGCGCATAAAACAGAACAGCTAGTGCGTATCAGGCCGAGTGTACCGCGTAGATTTTTCAAAACAAATTCCATAACATTTTCCACAGTCCTAGTTTAGCGCATGGCAGCTACATCTTAGCGCGTGGAATATATATATTAGCGGATTCGTCAAAACAGTTAGTGCATCTAAAGCCCAGTATAGCGCCTAGCTTTTCCAAACAAACTTAAAACAGCAAATTTCAACAGCATGAGTTTTAGAGCGCGAGACAAACAGCTTAGCGCGTGGAAACCATATTTTAGCGCATTAACCGAAACAGTTAGCACGTGTCAATCCCAGTCTAGCGCGTGAATTTTTCACCTGCTAGAGCAAAAAAATTTCAAAAATCAAAATTTTAGCACGTAATTTATAGGCAGATTAGCGCGTGTGATTATTAGTTTAGCGCATTAGGGAAATTCAGTAGCGCATTCAACTTCTGTTCTAGCGCGTGATCCAAAACCAAAAAAAACAGAGAGTTACAAACTGAAAAATTTTGAAAAATTCAAAAACATTTTAGAGGACCTTTTCGTCAAAAATCATCTTTTATCAAACCAGAGTGACAAAAACAAACCGTTAAAAACTTTTCTCAAGTTCAATTTGTGTCAAACAAAGTTGTCAGAATCTGAAAACGAATCAAGCAAGAGAGGACGTCTCTCGTATCATAATCCGAAAAATTTTCATCATCAGTATCAATCAAATCCTTTAAACATCTTACGGATTTTATCTCCAAAACACTTGTCTAAAAATTTTCAAATTGTCAAATCCAGTTTACAGATCAGGAAGCTTTTATCTATATCATTTGACACACTTTATCATGAAGGGGCAGCCTTTACTCTGATAAAGTAAGATTTGAAATTTCCAAAACAAGAATCAACTAAATCCAAGCCAATCAAAGGAAATCATGGATCACTCTTGCATGACTAATCCCCTTATTCTGAGAAGAAAGAACCTCTATCGTAACATCACGTTGAAGAAACAACAACCTAGCTTTTCCAAATTCATCAAGCGAAATAAATTTTTATATATCAATCGTCAACTCTTCAAATCTCATCGAGTATTTTTTCATCACGTCAAGCGTTATATCCAAAACAAATCTAGCGAATTTGACAAAGAACCCCTGAAAACAAAAGCATACTGTCAAAAGTCTGCTTTTAATCAAAAGATAAACCGAGGTGGGAAAATAAATCCAGCATTTTGCCCCTGGTATATGCTCTCCCCTTAATTGGGTGATCAAAAAGTCAAACCACTCTTACGCTTTCAGTACTTCACGCATTTAAATCCTTTAGCAAACCTGGCTTCCCGGGGAGTTGTAATCAACTCTTAAAGTCGTTTATGGTCGGTGTGAAGGGAACGACCTAAGTGGGAAACGACTTTGACGCCAAGAATTCCAACCCACTATAATCAAACGTGGAAAGTGACGAAAGTCCTTTTCAACGGTTGCGCGCAGTGATTAGCCTTCCCCCAGTGTCCTCGAGATACGTAAAGCCTTTGTTCTAAAGGTTGGGAAGCCTCCTGAGGGAGTTTATCATTGACGACTGAACGGGAAGCCTGATTACGAACCATAGAATTAGAAACTTTGAGCCGAGTCAGTATCCAAACATTTGTAACATCATAGTGCAAGGGTGGGGAAAAATCCGCCCCCAAAATTACTCACCATATATCTTCCAAGATAATTACTCAATTGTGAAGCAATTCACTTTGGGTTAACTTCTGGCAAAAGGCAAAAAAACGGGCGCCCTCTAGGGGGTGACACGACTGTTTGAGCTGACGGAGTATCGAGACTAGTGGGCTATGATGTTACTTATGACCCTTGAATAAAGAGTCTTTCTGAAGTGTTTTATTTTGTATCCAACCTATTAAAACATTGGGGATTTGAACACATCCTCGCAGAACATACACTTTATGTTAGATTAGGCAAAATGACTGTACTTTGTGTGTCATGCTTGCATTTTCAGAAAATCATCCATCACACTTGAAAATTTTCTCAACAAAATTCAAAATCCTCACAAAAACACAAAAAAAGAAAAATCAGGGTCGTCTAGCGCATAAGAGCAACATATTAGCGCGTGTAACAGTTCTATTAGCGCATCCAAACATCAAATTAGCGCGTACAACTAAAACAGTAGCATTTCAATCCTAAGGCAAAACAGTGAACAATCCTTTAGCGCATCCAAAACACATTCTAGCGCGTATCAGGAACATATTAGCGCGTAGGTATCCACAGTTAGCGCATAAAACAGAACAGCTAGCGCGTATCTGGCCGAGTGTAGCGCGTAGATTTTTCGAAACAAATTCTACAACATTTTCCACAGTCCTAGTTTACCGCATGGCAGCTACATCTTAGCGCGTGGAATATATATATTAGCATATTCGTCAAAACAGTTAGTGCATCTAAAGGCCAGTATAGCGCGTAGCTTTTCCAAACAAACTTAAAACAGCAAATTTCAACAGCGTGAGTTTTAGCGCGTGAGACAAACAGCTTAGCGCGTGGAAACCATATTTTAGCGCATTAACCGAAACAGTTAGCGCGTGTCAATCCCAGTCTAGCGCGTGAATTTTTCACCTGCTAGAGCAAAAAAATTTCCAAAAATCAAAATTTTAGCGCGTAATTAGGGGCAGATTAGCGCGTGTGATTATAAGTTTAGCGCATTAGGGAAATTCAGTAGCGCATTCAACTCCTGTTCTAGCGCGTGATCCAAAACCAAAAAAAACTGAGAGTTACAAACTGAAAATTTTTGAAAAATTCAAAAACATTTTAGAGGACCTTTTCTTCAAAAATCATCTTTTATCGAACCAGAGTGACAAAAACAAACCGTTAAAAACTTTTCTGAAGTTCAATTTGTGTCAAACAAAGTTGTCAGAATTTGAAAATGAATCAAGCAATACAGGACGTCTCTCCTATCATAATCCAAAAAATTTTCATCATCAGTATCAATCAAATCCTTTAAACATCTTACGAATTTTATCTCCAAAACACTTGTCTAAAAATTTTCAAATTGTCAAATCCAGTTTCCAGATCAGGAAACTTTTATCCATATCATTTGACACACTTTATCGTGAAGGGGCAACCTTCACTCTGATAAAGTAAGATTTAAAATTTCCAAAACAACAATCAACTGAATCCAAACCAATCAAAGGAAATCATTGATCACTCTTGCATGACTAATCCCCTTATTCTGAGAAGAAAGAACCTCTATCGTAACATCATGTTGAAGAAACAACAACCTAGCTTTTCCAAATTCATTAAGCGAAATAAATTTATATATATCAATCATCCACTCTTCAAATCTCATCAGGTATTTCTTCATCACGTCAAGCGTTATATCCAAAACAAATCTAGCGAATTTGACAAAGAACCCCTGAAAACAAGAGCATACTGTCAAAAGTCTGCTTTTAATCAAAAGATAAACCGAGGTGGGAAAATCAATCCAGCATTTTGCCCCTGGTATATGCTCTCCCCTTAATTGGGTGATCAAAAAGCCAAACAACTCTTACACTTTCAGTACTTCACGCATTTAAATCTTTTAGCAGGCCTGCCTTCCCGAGGAGTTGCAATCAACTCTTAAAGCCGTTTATGGCCGGTGTGAAGGGAACGACCTAAGTGGGGAACGACTTTGATATCAAAAATTCCAACCCACTATAATCAAACATGGAAAGTGACGAAAGTCCTTTTCAACGGTTGCGCGCAGTGATTAGCCTTCCCCCAGTATCCTCGAGATATGTAAAGCCTTTGTTCTAAAGGTTGGAAAGCCTCCTGAGGGAGTTTATCACTAACGGCCGAACGAGAAGCCTCATTACGAACCATAGAATTAGAAACTTTGAACCGAATCAGTATCCAAACATTTGTAACATCATAAAAAAAGGGTGGGGAAGAATCCGCCCCCAAGATTACTTACCATATATCTCCCAAGATAATTACTCAATTGTGAAGCAATTCACTTTGGGTTAACTTCTGGCAAAAGGCAAAAAAATGGGCGCCCTCTAGGGGGTGACACGACTGTTTGAGCTGACGGAGTATCGAGACTAGTGGGCTATGATGTTACTTATGACCCTTGAATAAAGAGTCTTTCTGAAGTGTTTTATTTTGTATCCAACCTGTTAAAACATTGGGGATTTGAACACATCCTCGCAGAACATACACTTTCTGTTAGATTAGGCAAAATGATTGTACTTTGTGTGCCGTGCTTGCATTTTCAGAAAATCATCCATCACACTTGAAAATTTTCTCAACAAAATTCAAAATCCTCACAAAAACACAAAAAAAGAAAAATCAGGGCCGTCTAGCGCATAAGAGCAACATATTAGCGCGTGTAACAGTTCTATTAGCGCATCCAAACATCAAATTAGCGCGTACAACTAAAACAGTAGCGTTTCAATCCTAAGGCAAAACAGTGAACAATCCTTTAGCGCATCCAAAACACATTCTAGCGCTTATCAGGAACATATTAGCGCGTAGGTATTCACAATTAGCGCATAAAACAGAACAGCTAGTGCGTATCAGACCGAGTGTAGCGCGTAGATTTTTCAAAACAAATTCCATAACATTTTCCACAGTCCTAGTTTAGCGCGTGGCAGCTACATCTTAGCGCGTGGAATATATATATTAGCGGATTCGTCAAAATAGTTAGTGCATCCAAAGCCCAGTATAGCGCATAGCTTTTCCAAACAAACTTAAAATAGCAAATTTCAATAGCATGAGTTTTAGAGCGCGAGACAAACAGCTTAGCACGTGGAAACCATATTTTAGCGTATTAACCGAAACAGTTAGCGCGTGTCAATCCCAGTCTAGCGCGTGAATTTTTCACCTGCTAGAGCAAAAATTTTCCAAAAATCAAAATTTTAGCGCGTAATTAGGGGCAGATTAGCGCGTGTGATTATTAGTTTAGCGCTTTAGGGAAATAGAGTAGCGCATTCAACTTCTGTTCTAGCGCATTATTCAAAACCAAAAAAAACAGAGAGTTACAAACTGAAAAATTTTGAGAAATTCAAAAACATTTTAGAGGACCTTTTCGTCAAAAATCATCTTTTATCAAACCAGAGTGACAAAAACAAACCGTTAAAAACTTTTCTCAAGTTCCATTTGTGTCAAACAAAGTTGTCAGAATTTGAAAACGAATCAAGCAATAGAGGAAGTCTCTCCTATCATAATCTGGAAAATTTTCATCATCAGTATCAATCAAATCCTTTAAACATCTTACGGATTTTATCTCCAAAACACTTGTCTAAAATTTTTCAAATTGTCAAATCCAGTTTCTAGATCAGGAAGCTTTTATCCATATCATTTGACACACTTTATCGTGAAGGGGCAGCCTTCACTCTGATAAAGTAAGATTTGAAATTTTCAAAACAACAATCAACTAAATCCAAACTAATCAACGGAAATCATTGATCACTCTTGCATGACTAATCCCCTTATTCTGAGAAGAAAGAACCTCTATCGTAACATCACGTTGAAAAAACAACAACCTAGCTTTTCCAAATTCATCAAGCGAAATAAGTTTTTATATATCAATCGTCAACTCTTCAAATCTCATCGGGTATTTCTTTATCACGTCAAGCGTTATATCCAAAACAAATCTAGCGAATTTGACAAAGAACCCCTGAAAACAAGAGCGTACTGTCAAAAGTCTGTTTTTAATCAAAAGATAAACCGAGGTGGAAAAATCAATCCAGCATTTTGCCCCTGGTATATGCTCTCCCCTTAATTGGGTGATCAAAAAGCCAAACCACTCTTACGCTTTCAGTACTTCACGCATTTAAATCCTTTAGCAGCCCCGCCTTCTCGGGGAATTGCAATCAACTCTTAAAGCCATTTATGGCCGGTGTGAAGGGAACGAACTATGTGGGGAATGACTTTGACGCCAAGAATTCCAACCCACTATAATCAAACGTGAAAAGTGACGAAAGTCCTTTTCAACGGTTGCACGCAGTGATTAGCCTTCCCCCAGTATCCTCGAGATACGTAAAGCCTTTGTTCTAAAGGTTGAGAAGCCTCCTGAGAGAATTTATCACTGACGGCCGAACAGGAAGCCTGATTACGAACCATAGAATTAGAAACTTTGAGCCGAGTCAGTATTCAAACATTTGTAACATCATAGTGCAAAGGTGGGGAAAAATCCGCCCCCAAGATTACTCACCATATATCTCCCAAGATAATTACTCAATTGTGAAGCAATTCACTTTGGGTTAACTTCTGGCAAAAGGCAAAAAAATGGGCACCCTCTAGGGGGTGACACGGTTGTTTGAGGTGACAGAGTATCGAGACTAGTGGGCTATGATGTTACTTATGACCTTTGAATAAAGAGTTTTTCTGAAGTGTTTTATTTTGTATCCAACCTGTTAAAACATTGGGGATTTGAACACATCCTCGCAGAACATACACTTTCTGTTAAATTAGGCAAAATGACTGTACTTTGTGTGTCGTGCTTGCATTTTCAGAAAATCATCCATCACACTTGAAAATTTTCTCAACAAAATTCAAAATCCTCACAAAAACACAAAAAAAGAAAAATCAGGGCCGTCTAGTGCACAAGAGCAACATATTAGCGCGTGTAACAGTTCTATTAGCGCATCCAAACATCAAATTAGCGCGTACAACTAAAACAGTAGCGTTTCAATCCTAAGGCAAAACAGTGAACAATCTTTTAGCGCATCCAAAACACATTCTAGCGTGTATCAGGAACATATTAGCACGTAGGTATCCACAGTTAGCGCATAAAACAGAACAGCTAGCGCGTATCAGGCCCAGTGTAGCGCGTAGATTTTTCAAAACAAATTCCACAACATTTTCCACAGTCCTAGTTTACCACATGGCAGCTACATCTTAGCGCGTGGAATATATATATTAGCGCATTCGTCAAAACAGTTAGTGCATCTAAAGCCTTGTATAGCGCGTAGCTTTTCCAAACAAACTTAAAACAGCAAATTTCAACAGCATGAGTTTTAGCGCGTGAGACAAACAGCTTAGCGCGTGGAAACCATATTTTAGCGCATTAACCAAAACAGTTAGCGTGTTTCAATCCCAGTCTAGAGTGTGAATTTTTCACCTGCTAGAGCAAAAATTTTCCAAAAATCAAAATTTTAGCGCGTAATTAGGGGCAGATTAGCGCGTGTGATTATTAGTTTAGCGCATTAGGGAAATTCAGTAGCGCATTCAACTTCTGTTCTAGCGCGTGATCCAAAACCAAAAAAAACTGAGAGTTACAAACTGAAAAATTTTGAAAAATTCAAAAACATTTTAGAGGACCTTTTCGTCAAAAATCATCTTTTATCAAACCAGAGTGACAAAAACAAACCGTTAAAAACTTTTCTCAAGTTCAATTTGTGTCAAACAAAGTTGTCAGAATCTGAAAACGAATCAAGCAATAGAGGACGTCTCTCCTATCATAATCCGGAAAATTTTCATCATCAGTATCAATCAAATCCTTTAAACATCTTACGGATTTTATCTCCAAAACACTTGTCTAAAAATTTTCAAATTGTCAAATCCAGTTTCCAGATCAGGAAGCTTTTATCTATATCATTTGACACACTTTATCATGAAGGGGCAGCCTTCACTCTGATAAAGTGAGATTTGAAATTTCCAAAACAAGAATCAACTGAATCCAAACCAATCAAAGGAAATCATTGATCACTCTTGCATGACTAATCCCCTTATTCTGAGAAGAAAGAACCTCTACCGTAACATCACGTTGAAGAAACAACAACCTAGCTTTTCCAAATTCATCAAGCGAAATAAATTTTTATATATCAATCGTCAACTCTTCAAATCTCATCGAGTATTTCTTCATCACGTCAAGCGTTATATCCAAAACAAATCTAGCGAATTTGACAAAGAACCCCTGAAAACAAGAGCATACTGTCAAAAGTCTACTTTTAATCAAAAGATAAACCGAGGTCGGAAAATCAATCCATCATTTTGCCCCTGGTATATGCTCTCCCCTTAATTAGGTGATCAAAAAGTCAAACCACTCTTACGCTTTCAGTACTTCACGCATTTAAATCCTTTAGCAGGCCTTGTTTCCCGGGGAGTTGCAATCAACTCTTAAAGTCGTTTATGGTCCGTGTGAAGGGAACGACCTAAGTGGGGAACGGCTTTGACGCCAAGAATTCCAACCCACTATAATCAAACGTGGAAAGTGATGAAAGTCCTTTTCAACGGTTGCGCGCAGTGATTAGCCTTCCCCGAGTATCCTTGAGTTACGTAAAGCCTTTGTTCTAAAGATTGGAAAGCCTCCTGAGGGAGTTTATCATTGATGGCCGAACGGGAAGCCTAATTACGAACTATAGAATTAGAAACTTTGAGCCGAGTCAGTATCCAAACATTTGTAACATCATAATGCAAGGGTGGGGAAGAATCCGCCCCCAAGATTACTCACCATATATCTCCCAAGATAATTACTCAATTGTGAAGCAATTCACTTTGGGTTAACTTCTGGCAAAAGGCAAAAAAACGGGCGCCCTCTAGGGGTGACACGACTGTTTGAGCTGATGGAGTATCGAGACTAGTGGGCTATGATGTTACTTATGAGCCTTGAATAAAGAGTCTTTCTAAAATGTTTTATTTTGTATCCAACCTGTTAAAACATTGGGGATTTGAACACATCCTCGCAGAACATACACTTTCTGTTAGATTAGGCAAAATGACTGTACTTTGTGTGTCGTGCTTGCATTTTCAAAAAATCATCCATCACACTTGAAAATTTTCTCAACAAAAAAATCCTCACAAAAACACAAAAAAAAAAAAATCAGGGCCGTCTAGCACATAAGAGCAACATATTAGCGCGTGTAACAGTTCTATTAGCGCATCCAAACATCAAATTAGCGCGTACAACTAAAACAGTAGCATTTCAATCCTAAGGCAAAATAGTGAACAATCCTTTAGCGCATCCAAAACATATTCTAGCGTGTATCAGGAACATATTAGCACGTAGGTATCCACAGTTAGCGCATAAAACAGAACAGCTAGCGCGTATCAGGCCCAGTGTAGCGCGTAGATTTTTCGAAACAAATTCCGCAACATTTTTCATAGTCCTAGTTTAGCGCGTGGCAGCTACATCTTAGCGCATACAATATATATATTAGCGCATTCGTCAAAACAGTTAGTGCATCCAAAGCCCAGTATAGCGCGTAGCTTTTCCAAACAAATTTAAAACAGCAAATTTCAACAACTTGAGTGTTACCGCGTGAGACAAACAGCTTAGCGCGTGGAAACCATATTTTAGCGTAATAACCGAAACAGTTAGCGCGTGTCAATCCCAGTCTAGCGCGTTAATTTTTCACTTGCTAGAGCAAAATTTTTCCAAAAATCAAAATTTTAGCGCGTAATTAAGGGCAGATTAGCGCGTGTGATTATTAGTTTAGCGCATTAAGGAAATTCAGTAGCGCATTCAACTTCTGTTCTAGCGCGTGATCCAAAACCAAAAAAAACAGAGAGTTACAAACTGAAAATTTTTGAAAAATTCAAAAACATTTTAGAGGACCTTTTCGTCAAAAATCATCTTTTATCAAACTAGAGTGACAGAAACAAACCGTTAAAAACTTTTCTCAATTTCAATTTGTGTCAAACAAAGTCGTCAGAATCTGAAAACGAATCAAGCAATAGAGGACGTCTCTCCTATCATAATCCGGAAAATTTTCATCATCAGTATCAATCAAATCCTTTAAACATCTTACGGATTTTATCTCTAAAACACTTGTCTAAAAATTTTCAAATTGTCAAATCCAGTTTCCAGATCAGGAAGCTTTTATCCATATCATTTGACACACTTTATCGTGAAGGGGCAGCCTTCACTCTGATAAAGTAAGATTTGAAATTTCCAAAACAACAATCAACTGAATCTAAACCAATCAAAGGAAATTATTAATCACTCTTGCATGACTAATCCCCTTATTCTGAGAAGAAAGAACCTCTATCGTAACATCACGTTGAAGAAACAACAACCTAGCTTTTCCAAATTCATCAAGCGAAATAAGTTTTTATATATCAATCGTCGACTCTTCAAATCTCATCGGGTATTTCTTCACACGTCAAGCGTTATATCCAAAACAAATCTAGGGAATTTGACAAAGAACCCCTGAAAACAAGAGCATACTGTCAAAAGTCTGCTTTTAATAAAAAGATAAACCGAAGTGGGAAAATCAATCCAGCATTTTGCCCCTGTTATATGCTCTCCCCTTAATTAGGTGATCAAAAAGCCAAACCACTCTTACGCTTTCAGTACTTCACGCATTTAAATCCTTTAGCAGGTCTGCCTTCCCGAAGAGTTGCAATCAACTCTTAAAGCCATTTATGGCCGGTGTGAAAGGAATGACCTAAGTGGGGAACGGCTTTAACGCCAAGAATTCCAACCCACTATAATCAAACGTGAAAAGTGACGAAAGTCCTTTTCAACGGTTGCGCGCAGTGATTAGCCTTCCCCCAGTATCCTCGAGATACGTAAAGCCTTTGTTCTAAAGGTTGGGAAGCCTCCTGAGGGAGTTTATCACTAACGATCGAATGGAAAGCCTGATTACGAACCATAGAATTAGAAACTTTGAGCCGAGTCAGTATACAAACATTTGTAATATCATAGTGCAAGGGTGGGGAAGAATCCACCCCCAAGATTACTCACTATATATCTCCCAAGATAATTACTCAATTGTGAAGCAATTCACTTTGGGTTAACTTCTGACAAAAGGCAAAAAAAGGGTGCCCTCTAGGGGGTGACACGGCTGTTTGAGCTGATAGAGTATCGAGACTAGTGGGCTATGATGTTACTTATGACCCTTGAATAAAGAGTCTTTCTGAAGTGTTTTATTTTGTATCCAACCTGTTAAAACATTGGGGATTTGAACACATCCTCGCAGAACATACACTTTCTGTTAGATTAGGCAAAATGACTGTACTTTGTGTGTCGTGCTTGCATTTTCAGAAAATCATCCATCACACTTGAAAATTTTCTCAACAAAATTCAAAATCCTCACAAAAACACAAAAAAAGAAAAATCAGGGTCGTCTAGCGCATAAGAGCAACATATTAGCGCGTGTAACAGTTCTATTAGCGCATCCAAACATCAAATTAGCGCGTACAACTAAAACAGTAGCGTTTCAATCCTAAGGCAAAACAGTGAACAATCCTTTAGCGCATCCAAAACACATTCTAGCGTGTATCAGGAACATATTAGCACGTAGGTATCCACAGTTAGCGCATAAAACAGAACAGCTAGCGCGTATCAAACCGAGTGTAGTGCGTAGATTTTTCGAAACAAATTCCAGAACATTTTCCACAATCCTAGTTTACCGCATGGCAGCTACATCTTAGCACATGGAATATATATATTAGCGCATTCGTCAAAACAGTTAGTGCATCTAAAGCCTTGTATAGCGCGTAGCTTTTCCAAACAAACTTAAAACAGCAAATTTCAACAGCATGAGTTTTAGCGCGTGAGACAAACAGCTTAGCGCGTGGAAACCATATTTTAGCGCATTAACCGAAACAGTTAGCACGTGTCAATCCCAGTCTAGCGTGTGAATTTTTCACCTGCTAGAGCAAAAATTTTCCAAAAATCAAAATTTTAGCGCGTAATTAGGGGCAGATTAGCACGTGTGATTATTAGTTTAGCGCATTAGGGAAATTCAGTAGCGCATTCAACTTCTGTTCTAGCGTGTGATCCAAAACCAAAAAAAACTGAGAGTTACAAACTGAAAAATTTTGAAAAATTCAAAAACATTTTAGAGGACCTTTTCGTCAAAAATCATCTTTTATCAAACCAGAGTGACAAAAACAAACCATTAAAAACTTTTCTCAAGTTCAATTTGTGTCAAACAAAGTTGTCAAAATCTGAAAACGAATCAAGCAATAGAGGACTTCTCTCCTATCATAATCCGGAAAATTTTCATCATCAGTATCAATCAAATCCTTTAAACATCTTACGGATTTTATCTCCAAAACACTTGTCTAAAAATTTTCAAATTGTCAAATCCAGTTTCCAGATCAGGAAGCTTTTATCCATATCATTTGACACACTTTATCGTGAAGGGGCAGCCTTCACTCTGATAAAGTAAGATTTGAAATTTCCAAAACAACAATCAACTGAATCCAAACCAATCAAAGGAAATCATTGATCACTCTTGCATGACTAATCCCCTTATTCTGAGAAGAAAGAACCTCTATCGTAACATCACGTTGAAGAAACAACAACCTAGCTTTTCCAAATTCATCAAGCGAAATAAGTTTTTATATATCAATCATCGACTCTTCAAATCTCATCGGGTATTTCTTCATCACGTCAAGCATTATATCCAAAACAAATCTAGCGAATTTGACAAAGAACCCCTGAAAACAAGAGCATACTGTCAAAAGTCTGCTTTTAATCAAAAGATAAACCGAGGTGGGAAAATCAATCCAGCATTTTGCCCCTGGTATATGCTCTCCCCTTAATTGGGTGATCAAAAAGCCAAACCACTCTTACGCTTTCATTACTTCACGCATTTAAATCCTTTAGCAGGCCTGGCTTCTCGGAGAGTTGCAATCAACTCTTAAAGCCGTTTATGGCCGGTGTGAAGGGAATGACCTAAGTGGGGAACGACTTTGACGCCAAGAATTCCAACCTACTATAATCAAACGTGGAAAGTGATGAAAGTCCTTTTCAATGGTTGCGCGCAGTGATTATCCTTCCCCCAGTATCCTCGAGATACGTAAAGCCTTTGTTCTAAAGGTTGGGAAGCCTCCTGAGGGAGTTTATCACTGACGGCCGAACGGGAAGCCTGATTACGAACCATAGAATTAGAAACTTTGAGCCGAGTCAGTATCCAAACATTTGTAAATTCATCAAGTGAAATAAGTTTTTATATATCAATCGTCAACTCTTCAAATCTCATCGGGTATTTCTTCATCACGTCAAGCGTTATATCCAAAACAAATCTAGCGAATTTGACAAAGAACCCCTGAAAACAAGAGCATACTGTCAAAAGTCTGCTTTTAATCAGAAGATAAACCGAGGTGGGAAAATCAATCCAGCATTCTTGCCCGACGAGTGCATCACATATAACACA
This sequence comes from Cryptomeria japonica, assembly GCF_030272615.1. Classification (NCBI taxonomy): domain Eukaryota; kingdom Viridiplantae; phylum Streptophyta; class Pinopsida; order Cupressales; family Cupressaceae; genus Cryptomeria; species Cryptomeria japonica. Next base: position 268,907,217 of record NC_081407.1, on the reverse strand, counting down.
TCTCGACCAGAACCACCAATGCCTGAAAGACACATCGAAGAGGCTTTTGTTCCTTTCATCACTGGAAGCTTCTACTAAAATGCTTGTCACTCGCTCTCAACGAGATAAACAAAGCGAGGCACTCGCAGAGTCAAGTATGAATCGCAGATTATCAAATCCTTTTGAAGTTCCACCCGTAGAAGAACCTGAAATTACTGACGCACTTCTTCGGGAATGTCAAAAAATCCTTCCTTCCAAAAACTTGTCGAAAAGCTCATGGAAAATGACAAAGAAAAATATCTATTGATGCTCACAAGCAAGGGTGTTAAACTTCCTGAAGATTTCGACCCAAATCTTTTTCAAACTGGATTTCGGCAATATACATCTCAAGAACAAAACCGAGAAGAAAAAACTCACATACCTGAACAACATAATTTTGAACAACACATTCCAGAGCAACGTATACCAGAAATGCGAATACCTGAACTTGAAACTCCAGAACAACACATACCATTTACTACACCTTTTCAGTTAAGAACAACTACAAGGGAAGAACTCTTCCCTCGGCAAGATAATGTGCCCTTGGTTGCTCTTACTCAACAAATGCAAATGTTGCAAAGACAAATACAAGATATGCAACAACGGACAACAGTGCGGTATTCTATAAACGAAATCTGTCCTTATCCATTTCACAGAAGATTAAACATGGTACCTTTTCCTCCAAACTCGGACGTTCCCAAATTTGATAAATATGATGGGAAAAGTGATCCTCGGGATCATGTTCGAGAATTTTGCACCATGAGTCTTGAATTTGCTCATGATGACACTTATCTAATGCGGTTGTTCCCAAGAAGCCTGGGAGGACAAACAATGGAATGGTTATCCAAGATTACACCACCTATCAGATCATTTGACGAATTGGTTAACAAATTCATCACCCACTATTCTTACAACATCCAACATGCCATAACCATGCTAGATGTTTGCAACACCAAACAAAAGAACAATGAAACATTCATGTTATTCCTTCAGTGTTGGCGACGCATGGTATCCAGATATCCTCGCGATATTCCTGAAAAGGAGAGAATGAAAATCTTCATTGTTAACTTGAATGGCGAGATGAGTTACAGACTCAAACTTCAATGCATACCATCCTTTGCCAAATTGATTGAAAATGGCATTCAAGTAGAGGAAGCATGTGTCAAAAAGGGAACACTCAAATTCTACAAGGAAGGAACAAATTCATCAAACTACAATAACCAAAACAACACCAACTTTGACAAATCTCGATTTTGGACTCGAAACAAAAACGAAGGCAACAACGAACCACATGATCCTAAATCGAAACAACCAGTGCTTGCATTATCTGGAAACCCTCAGAACACGAAAAATGTTAAAAATGCTACTCCCAGTGCTAACACATATGCGCAAAACACTGATCAAAGACAAATCAACACAAACAACACAAATGATAATCGAGACAAAAACATGAATCCAGGACCTAACAACAATCCATGCAACAACACAAATAATTTCCAAAAGCGTATATTCACACCACTGGGACAATCACTAGAATCCGCATTCAGAGAACTTTTGGCAAACAAGGTTCTTTCTTTACCACCACTCAACAATTATGAACCCCCAGTCAAACCAACTTGGTGGAATGATTCACACTATTGTGATTTCCATCGCAACAAGGGTCATAAAACAAACGAATGCATGAGATTGAAACATATAATACAAGACATGATTGATCGAGGTGACTTAATGGTCGATGGTCTCAAAACAAATAATGATCATGAAGCCTTCAAAAATCCTCTCCCAAATTACAACAAAGATGGAGCATCAACTTCAAATGATACACACGGAGCTCGTATTAATCACATTTACGATAACACTATCAATCATATATCAGTTGAAGATCATCAGGTAAATGTCATCACCATCCGAGATCAGCGTGATCATGAATCTGTCAATGTAACAACCCGCACTCAGAAATATGTCTTGAAGGGACATACTGCACCTCCAACTACCACACCAAAGATCCAATAGGACTTGGTTAACCAACTACGCAAGACTCCAGCTCAGATATCTATCCTGGAATTATTGAAAATATCACCCAAGAACAAAGACATATTAGAGCAAGCATTATTGGAAACAAATGTACCTCAAAATCTGGATACAGACAGATTTCAAGCCATGGTTCCCCATATGACAGGATCTCATAACCTCACCTTCACAGAGCACGATAATACCTCATTGAGTCATCCGCATAATACCCCTCTCCATATTGAAGTCATTGTTTGCAAACACCGAGTCAAGAGAGTCCTAATAGATGGAGGAGTCGGCCTTAATATCTGTACTTTAAAGCTTATCCGTGCATTAGGCTTCTCAGAAGAATCTATTGATCCTTGCAAAAAGATTACCATAAAAGCATATGATGATGAGGAAAGGTCCTCTAAAGGCACAGTAATATTACCTATTCAAGTAGGCCCAGTACAAAAAGATACTATTTGTCAAGTCTTAGATATTGATCTAACCTACAATATTTTGTTAGGACGACCCTGGATACATGAAATGCAAGCAGTCCCTTCTACATATCACCAGTGTGTCAAGTTTCCTTATGATGGACAAGAAATCTCCATATCTGCTGATCATAATCCATTTCAACATTGCAATGCAATGGGGGCAGCACAAGACAGTTTGGTTCCTCATAATAGAGAAAAGCAGCAATCTTCAACGTCAGATCCACACACAACAAAATCCAACTCCTTATGGGGAGACTTCAAGCAGAAAATGCAAATCAAAGACCAAGGCATGGGAGAATACTCTTTGGAGCCTTTATGTTTGGCAAAATTGCCAACCTCACCTAGATCGCATGGTTTGCCTACTACATCAACTCAACTGGCTACTCAGCCCATCACTAAATTTGATGGTACCTTCATCCAATTGGGTACTCTAGCACATGAATCAGAAGACAAAGATATTCTTAGCTGGTTATACAAAGATGAAGAAGAAAATCATAGAGCAGCAGCTCTGGACATTGTTCTACCAACACACATGTATGGAAAAGGCTACTTAATCATGAAGCAAATGGGATATGACGGTAAAGGACCCATTGGCAAACGCAAAGAAGGAGTCACTGAACCTATAAATCTTCCTTCACAACCTAGCAGAAACAAAGTAGGATTGGGTTCTAAACTCACGTTCCTATTAAAGCGACCACCTCATCTACCTATCAAACCTCAATGGAAAGTAAAGACACCATACAAAGAAGAATCCTGGCAGGAAGCACTTTTTGAATTAGCAGAAACAATCCGGAAGGCACGGGAACGTCAAGATCAGAAGTTACATCAAGAAAAACTTCTAAGTCATAAGAAGGCCCTATCTGCAGCAGTAGCTCATATTCAAACACCAATATCTCAAGAACAAATCAAGACATCTTCAAATACCGTTATTCCTCCCCGAAGAAGCACAGTCTATGAAAAAATCCAGCAAGTAGAAGATGGATCTGATACAGAATCAACACAAAATATCAAAATAGTATCCATCATCAAAGATTTGTTTTCACCGTACAACACCCCTGTTTACAGCACAGATAGAATTTGGGATAATGCCTATGAGATAGATTCCAATGAATATGAATGGGGTACCTGCTCCAATGCTACTACTGATATCCTGGATGATACTGATTCTATATCCTTTTCTCAGGAAGAACATAACGCAGAAGATAAACCTCTTGAATTTGGACCACAACATATCTATGACGCTCCGGAAAGTGAACAGAAACATTATGAACAAGTCTATATGGAAGATGATACCATCGAGGACCTTGACGAAATCTTAAATTTCTTTAAACCAAAAACCCAGCATGATGAAAACTCTATCCTAACACTTACGGTAGCCGAACTTGATCCACCCAACGATTCCTTACCACTTGTCTTTCCTGACCTCATCAATTGGGATGAACCTGAAACAAATGATATACCTATTTTCCCAGATGATGCATCTATTGTCCATTACCTATGTACCGTAAATCCGGAAACAGATTCTACCAGTGAACGAAATAATGATATCTATCAATTAGGGAGTGCCAAGTCTCTCAGTCGCAAAAATGCATCAAATAACGAATCTAATGCTGAAAACCAGTCAATGGCAGCTCTAGATCATAAAAAAGTAAAAATAAAGGACACATTGGAGGGTGAAAACCTTTTTAAGGTACCTAACGATGGGAGACTTGACACCCTTCCTGAGCACTTTCATGAGCGATCGCCCATATTGATTGAGCCTACTCAATCAATCAACATTGGTACCACAGAAGCAGCTAGAAATATACATCTTGCAGAATCTCTGACCGAGGAAGAAAGATCGGCATTCATCATCTTCTTTAAAGAACAACAAATCAACTTTGCTTGGTCATATGCTGATATGCTCGGAGTAGATCCACACTTAATCATGCATCACTTGTCCATCTCTACAGGAGTTAAGCCAGTCAAGCAAAAGCTACGCAAGATGAATCCACAAGTGGCACTCATGGTCAAAACTGAACTAAAAAAATTATTAGACGTCGGATTCATCCGACCCATTGACTATGCAGAGTGGATATCCAATATCGTTCCAGTATCAAAACCGGATGGTAGTATCAGAATATGCACTGACTTCAGAGACGTCAACAAAGCTTGTCCCAAAGATGACTTTCCTCTGCCCAGTATCGACATAATTGTAGATCTCACAGCAGGCCATGCAATGCTCTCACTAATGGATGGTTTCTCAGGCTATAACCAAATCAAAATAGCTCTTGAAGATCAAGATAAAACAGCATTCACCTGTCCTTGGGGGATGTACTGTTGGAATGTTATGCCCTTCGGCTTAAAAAATGCAGGGGCCACTTACCAAAGAGCAATGACCACAATATTCCACGACATGATGCACACATTTATGGAAGACTATGTGGATGACTTACTAGCTAAGTCCTTCACCAGAGCAGAACATCTTGGCATCCTATCAAAAATCTTTGATCAATTGGAGAAATTCCAAGTCAGGCTTAACCCTAAGAAGTGTGTCTTCGGGGTTACCTCAGGCAAGTTACTAGGCTACATAGTCTCAGCTAAGGGTATTGAAGTTGATCCAGCAAAGGTACAAGCCATTATGGAAATGCCACCACCACGGAATATCAGTCAACTCAGATCTCTACAGGGACGACTTCAATCAATCCGGCGATTCCTCGCTCAGCTAGCAAATAAAAGTCTACCATTTAACCATTTGCTACACAAAAATGTACCATTCAAATGGGAGGCTAAGTGTGCAGAATCTTTTTATCAAATCAAACAGTACCTGATGAATCCACCAGTTCTAGTACCACCAGTTGCCAGAAAGCCACTTATTCTATATATCTCAACAACAGATATTTCACTGGGGGCATTATTGGCACAAGAAGATCAACAAGGAAAGGAACGTGCCATATACTACATCAGTAGAACATTGAATGGCTATGAGCTCAACTATACATTTATTGAAAAGGCTTGCCTAACAGTAGTCTTTGCATCTCAGAAGTTCCGACATTACATGCTAGCACACACCATCAAGCTAGTTGCAAAAATTGATCCTCTCAAATATCTACTCAGCAAAGCCGCTCTTACAGGCCGATTGGCTAAATGGGTCATGATTCTCGGTGAATTCGACATCCAATACACAGAAAGACGAGCCATCAAAGGACAAGCAATTGCAGATCAGTTGGCTGAAGCACCGCTACCAGGCAAACAAACCATGGAGGTTGAATTTCCAGACAGGGATGTACTCGCTCTTTCTACTAAACAATGGACCCTATACTTTGATGGATCCTATACTCAACATGGTTCAGGTGCCGGCATTTTGTTCATCACTCCTGAAGGACACACTATGCCAAAATCATACAGACTTATGTTTCCATGCACAAATAATGTGGCTGAATATGAAGCACTGGTCATCGGCATCAAAATGGCCGTAGAATGGAAAATCACAGAGTTAAAAGTCTATGGAGACTCACAACTGGTCATTAATCAAATTAACAACAACTATCAGACAAAGGATGACAAGTTACTACCCTACAAATGGATGGTGGATGACTTCAAACAGTATTTTGTGCACATCACTTTTGAACAAATACCAAGGTTGAACAACAAAGCAGCCAATGCAATGGCTACAATTGCTTCATTACTACAAATTCCAGCACAACAGAGTCGTTATCAGTTCCTGGTAGAGCAACTGTTCTCTCCCACCTATGACCACTCTGAATCCCAGGTTATATATGCCTTGACCGGTGCAGATTCTCCGTTATATGGACCAATATACAACTACCTCAAGCATAATATCTTACCCATTGACCAATCCCGTAACCAAAAATGTAACTTTATTCGACAAGCTGCCCGTTACACCCTTACCGCTGATACTCTATATCGTCGAGGTCTCGATGGTACTCTTCTTCGTTGTCTTGATCGTAATGATTCCGATTCGGCTTTACATGAGCTTCATGAAGGTATTTGTGGCACACATTCAAGCGGCACTACTCTTGCTAAAAAGCTTCTACGAATGGGATACTACTGGCCTACAATGGAGAAAGATTCATATCACTTTGCCAAGAAATGTCCTAAATGCCAAATCCATGGCAATCTGATACATGCACCAGCATAGGAACTATAGCCATTTACAACATCCTGGCCCTTTTGTCAGTGGGGACTGGATCTAGTTGGCAAAATTCATCCTTCATCTTCAAATGGACACAAGTTCATTATAACTGCAACAGAGTACTTTACCAAATGGATAGAAGTTGTTCCCATGACCACGGTGACCAGGAAACAAATTGCCTCTTTTATTCTAAATTATCTGATCTGCAGATATGGTATTCCAAGTTCAATCGTCACAGATAATGGACGACCTTTCAAAAATCAAGATGTCCAAGAACTATGTGAAAAATTCAAAATCCAACATCGGTTTTCTACACCATACTACCCACAGGGAAATGGTCAAGCAGAAGCATCTAACAAAACAATCCTAAAAATCCTCAAGAAAACAGTGAATGATGCATGTAAAGATTGGCATGTACAACTCAATCCAGCACTTTGGGCATACAGGACCAGCATCCGCACGCCTACAGGGGCAACACCATATTCATTGGTATAAGGATCCGAGGCTATTTTACCCTTGGAGGTAGAAATTCCATCTCTTAGAGTCTCTTTGAAAGGTTTGATCCCCGATGAAGAGTATCGAGTTAACCGACTACAAGAACTGGAACTATTAGACGAAAGACGCCAACATGCTTATACTCATCTCAAAGCATATCAGCAACGCATGTGCAGGAGCTACAATCATAAGGTCATTCCTCACAACTTCAAGGTTGGTGATCTAGTCCTCAAAGAAAATCCAAGAAATCAACAAGATAGAGAAAAGAAAGGGAAATTTGAACCTAACTGGTTGGGTCCCTATGTCATCATATCAGTCTATGGATCAGGTGCCTATCAGCTAACAAATTCTGAAGGAGATGTGCTTAATGATCCAACTAATAGCATTCATCTGAAGAAGTACTATACTTAAGGTAGTCTAGTGCAGGGAAAAAGCCAAAAACAAACAAAAAAATCAAAAAATCCAGAAAAAGCAAAAATACAAAGTACAATAAAAACAAATGGTGAAAACCTGGTAAATAGGTGCCCTTGTGAAAGACCGGCTTCTCTATCTATATCCATGCCATTTTATCCATCAAAACACTATCGGCCATCGCCCGACACTTAGCATATCTCCATTCAGGACATACTTAGCGTAGTCACTATCCTGAGTTATCCATCTGTATCTATTCTCTTATCACATCCCACCATGGCTTGGAATCACTATATGTATTCACAATCAAGAGGAACACTCAGCTAGGGGCATATAAATCGTACCAATCTTGCAAACATTCAAGACATCAAGACTAGATGTAAAACTCAATAGCATGACATCCAACAAGCACAACTACGCTTCATCACAACAACCACAACACAAACAATACACAAGAATCTCAAGGATGGATGATTTTCTGAAGTACTACATGTTGCATTATCGCATAAAAGTCTTGATTATTTTGCATTTTGAACTTTTTAAATTGCTTGGAATCTTCTTCTTATCTCATAAAACAAGCTTCAAAGCTAAAGATCATGAGGAACTTCCAATATTTTCTTAGTCTTCTGTCTGGGAGGCCATCATTTGTACTGTGTGAATATTTGCCTCGAGACATGATATATTACATATCACTAAAGGCCTGATTCCATTTCATGCATACAAATGATCAAATCTTGTCTGTTTACGCAATACGCACTCAGGTCGTCCTGGTTTAATTATACCTTGACGCTTGTGCTCTCTTGCAAAATCAAATATCATGTAAATTTTACTCAGGTCATTATGGTTCAATTATACCATTATGCTTGTATAAATTTTCAACATATCCAAAAATCAATAAATGCTCCATGATGATATTTACAAAGAAAGCAAATAAATGGTTATATCAGACAACAAATATAGAATGAGAGATGCTCCAAAAATAATTAGTTGCATATCATTTACAATTAGTTGCATTTCATTTTACAATTAGTTACATATCATTCTTACATCATTAGTTACATATCATTTTGCATCATTATTACATTATTTTACATCATATCGTATTACAATTAACAACATATTAGATCATACATCTCATTTTGAAGATACATCTCACAGCATATAAAAACTTACATCCTGCATCATACATTACATCATATATGTAAACATTACATCATCATATAAAAAGGAAGTAGCACACATAAAAATGCATCCATATACACATCGCATGATCCAAAAATGATGCCATCCATATATATATCTCAAAAATGATCAAAATCTACAAAATGTGTCAAAACTGTGTCCAGTATAAAGAATACAATGCTCAAAAATACAACAGAGACCATGTCTCTCAAGTGTGACTATCCCCTGATGGAGATGGTCTAGCTCCAGATGCACCTACCCCTGGATCTCCAGGAGGGTCCTGTCTAGCTCCAGATACGCTCGCCCCTGGATCTCCAGGAGGGTCCTGTCTCGCCGGCCCAGTCACTCCTCGGCTCTCAGATCGTGTCCCAACAGTTCGAGATCGACTCGATCTCGACTGTGCAAAACTCTCTACACGCCGGTCTCTGGGAACTGCAGCCTCATAATGCCGCCTGTAATACTCCGCCTCCTGGACACTCCATGTCAGCTCTCTAAGGGTGTCTCTCAAAGGACCACCCGCAGCTGCTCTCTGCACAATCGCTAAAGCCTCCTCTGCTCGACCCTGCCGCTCTATCTCCGTATCTCTCTCAGCGATCAACTGAGAAATCTGCCACTGATAGGTCAAAATCTGTGCCTGCAGCTGTTGCACAGTAATCTGTAGGGTCCGGATCTGTGCATCCTCTACATGACTCGGCACTCGAACCCGCAGTGGTACCTGTGCTGGCGCCACCCCTCCCACTCGACCTGTCCTAGGTATGGGAGGTGGGAGTATATCTACTCTCCTCCTCTGTGTTGGTCTCACCACCTCCTCCTCTCCCCCCACTACAGCTAGCACCTCTGTCACTCTCCCCTCTCTCCCGGCTCCAATGGCCAATCCTCCTCTCCCCTCTCAATCCTACCCTGCCGTACCGCTCTCTGCACACCTCTGCCACCCTACCTCCCCCTGGCTCCTCTACCTCCTCCATCATCTCCATCATCTCCTTCATTTCCATCATCTCCCCCCTCCTCTCCATCCGAATCAAATGCTGGCCTCATCTCCTCTGGATCTGAGATCCTCGCTACTGCCCGCGCAGCAAACAAACAAGCAAACTCGTCAGTCATCCCTGCATCCTGTATCTCTGGGGCATAGTCCCAGATCTGTCCTGCCAGCCCTGTGAACTCCTCTATGGCCATGGCACTATCAATAGTCAGCCCCCAATCGGCCACATCCTGCTGCCGCCATGCATACAAGCACGCTCCCTGTGGAATCCCCTGCTGCCTCCCGAACTGCCGCAAAACTCAGGTCACCAAAAACCGCTCAATGATGAACGGAGTCCTCCCAATCAGATACCTCGTCATGAAAATGAATGGCATCTCTATCCCATCCTCTGCCCACACCTCGCAACCTGTATACGGTCTCCAGGTGACCGTATCTATGTCATCAAAAACTCTCCTCCAGTGCTCTAGTTTGCCCAGCTTACGCTGGACAACTAGGCCTCTGTATCCATAGGCGTATGCTGCACCTACGGGCCTATCTCTGTCTGCCAATGGCCTCGCTACTGGGATGTGCTCCCAGCACCATACCTGTAATAGGGTCACACCCGCTGATAAGCTCCCATAACCGAGGTATACTACCTCATGCAGGCTCCTGTAAAGATGGGCCAACATCGCTAACCCCCACGCAAATCTCCGACCCTGTGTAACCATCTACTCCAGGACCAGCCCCCATCCTACTGAAAATCCCTTTAACCTACGATCAGGACAAAGGAATCCCCTAATGAATCCTGCCAATACAGATGGCAGCGGTGCATAATCCAGATCCAAAAACTCCTGCCAGGGGATCTCATAGCCACAGACACTCTCATCATGAAATATACGGTGCAGTGCCTCTGTGCCGCCCTCCTCTGTCTGCTCATAAGGTAAAATGGCCCCTACCACAAGAATGCGCAATATCCGGTAGCAATCCTCCGGTGTCACGGTCATCTCTCCAGTGGCAAAATGAAAGGTGTTTGTGTCGCTATGCCACCTCTCTGCCAATGCTGTCAAAAGTCCCTGGTTCACAGTGAACCGAGGCATATCCAGAAGCGAGGTCAATCCACATCTCTTTATAATATCCAAGTCTGCCTGTGACAGACGTGGTATCAACATCCATGGTCTCGGGAATCTCTCCCTCGACTGCACAATACCCAATCGCTCCTATCAACAAACAAAACATATCCAATATCAATTTCCACATCAACACAAAGATATCAAAATAAAACCTACATCAAAAACATGAAACAATTTGCTCATCTACAATCAAAGTTCAACATCCTATCATTTCATAACAACTTGTAAAACAACTCAAGTTCTCAAAAACCATATCAAAACTTGTAAAACAACTCAAGTACCACAATCACATAAACTTGTAAAACAACTCAAGTTTCCCACCCATATCAGCTTGTAAAACAACTCAAGTTTCCAACCCATATCGGTTTGTAAAACAACTCAGGCTTTCATACACATTGAACTTGAAACAGACAACGCAAATACATCATCTTCTGATCAAAACAACAGCTTGATAATCTATACATAACTTGGAAAATTGCACATCAAAACAAGTTATACAAATACTCATCTTGGATAAATCCATCAAAACGCGACAGGCACACAAAAACACAACTTTTCAAATTTGATCAAAACTGCAAAAAAAATTTCGGATGCGCTAAAACAGACCTTCCATGCGCTAAAACAAACCCACGCGCCAGGCTGCTTGTCCTACGCGCTAATCTATATGTCCTATGCGCTAGAATATATCTACGCACTACTCTTTTCTTCCGTTGCACTACCTAATCTGTCCTATGCGCTAGAACCTATCTACGCGCTACCATATCCCTCCTAGGTGCTACCCTTTTAGCCCTATGCGCTAGGTTAGTCCTACGCGCTAAACCCCTTTGCCTATGCGAACCCCGGCAGCTCCTATGCGCTAGGTCATACCTACACGCTACCCTGTTTCCCCTATGCGCTACCCAAGCCTTTGCATGCGCTATTTTATCTACACGCGCTAACCTACAGATCCTATGTGCTAACTAAGCATTTTCGGACGCAACTTCTAAATTTAAATCTGATGCGCTATTCTACACTTCGTATGCGCTACTGTTGACCTTAGACGTGCTAAAACGAACTATCCGAACTTTAAAATTCAAAAAAACACCTGAAAACGACAAAATGAAAAATCCAAAAGGGGTCAAAAATGTTGACTTACTGGTGGTCCATGCGCTACTGGTCTCCGATATCTCCAGACGCGCTCGAAACGGTGTCTGTGATAGGGAATAGGCATTTTCTCTCCAAAGCAAATTCTCTTTTCTTCAAAGTCAATAAAGCACAAATGACTTTAAATCAACCCCTTTTCCCCTTTTATAAGAGGAAAATGAAATTAGGGTTAGCCAACTGGACCTGTAATATGGTCGCGGTCTCCCCTATACCAAAACAATTGTAATTTATCGGGAGATGAATCAATTTACACACTTTCTACAAGCACGGAATCCTACACATCATACGAACTTCATCAATTTAAATAAAAAATTTTCCAAAAAATATTGATTCATCTCTCGAGGGGGCATCACCATCAAATCTTGAATCTGGGGCATCACATCAAATCTGGGGCACGACTGGCAGATCAAAAGAGCGACACAAAAATTGCATTAGATCATAAATCATGACAAAGCATCATTTTCTTTGAAATAACATGTGCACACACGTCACTTCAAAGAGGGGCAAAATGTAGACGTATAAAAATGACCATATTCCTAAATGAATATTTTATGTTCATTTCTCTATTTAATTAAATTATCCACATTCCTCTATTTAATTAAGTAAATTACTCAATTTATTTAAATTAAATTCACTATACCCATTTATTGAATAAATCATTTTATTCAATTAAATCCCCCCTACCCACTTTTAATTAAATTCAAATTTAATTAAATAGTTATCCTAAATTGAATAAATCAAATTTATTTAATTACAACCAAGTTGAATGAAAATCATTTAATTCAATTAAATCCTATTATTCCCCCCATCCACTTGCAAAATCCCAAACCCCTTCCTAATCCCTTCTAGAATCTTCTAATTGCTTCTAATTAACCTAACCCTCCTCTAAATTTTGTCACATCCCTAAACAAAGGGAAGTCACTTCTCAAAAACCTTAAAGTCTTTGATAACCATTGAAGGTTTTCAACCTTCAACCACTAAAACCCTTAAAGTCTTTGAAAACCATTAAAGGCTTCCAACCTTCAACCACTTAATCCTTAAAGTCTCCAATAACCATTAATGGTTAATTCAAACCTTCCCACATGGTTAAAACATTTGTTTTGACTCAACCTCTACCCAACCCAAGGGTCTCATCAGGCCTTTAATGCTTTGACCATGATTATCTCTTAATCATTTGCACAAAGGTTTATCCTTGGATTAACTCCTAATCCAGTGGGTAAGTCTAACTTAGACTTGACCCTTAGCCTTTAGATAACCATGAGGTCTTTCAGGCCTTTAATGCCTCCAACCTCTTCTCTCAACCCAATCTTATGTTGACACTTGTCACCATTTCATTGGTGCCAATTGTGCACATGAATCCCCAACTTTCAAACCTGGCCTTTGATTAAACCTTTCAATCTTGACCATCCATTGCCCTATTTGTGCTATAAATAGAGCTCTCATTCCTCCATTCTTAACAATCATTTTTCAAATTTGAAGCATCACACTTATGCTCAAATTCTTTCAAGCTTTCATATCATTTTATGCTCATCATTTAGCCTCTCTTTAGATCAGGAATTAGACTAATATGCATGTTTAGAATAATTTCTATATTTTAGTTCAATCATAGACTAAATATAGTATGCTAGGATAGTTTGTTTACTAACCTTGTCATCTTATAGTTAGTTTATTGCATTTTAGCATCATACATAGCTTACAACACATCTCATACTAAAATCAATCAAAAGCATCTCTCATTCTCATATTTGCCATCCCTAAACCATTTTGCTCAGTGATCTGAGAGCAAAAACGTTGGTTTGAGGGACATTGTGAGATAGAGAACCATGGGACCCTCCTTGGGAAGCTGAGTAACACTACGTTACTCCATAGCTTGCATCAAGAAGTCCTATGTGTGTGTGTGGACTAGTATTCTACTAAATTTTCACATATTAAGTTTTATCAGCCCACTTTTCCCGCATACAAGATGAATAAGGGGAGGAATAAGTTATTCAATGGGAAACTATTACCAAGTTAGACAATGATGAGATCATGATGTTTAGATTGTTTTGATATCCTACATATGTTGATTGATTGTAAGGTTAATACTATACTATGTTACCGAGCAAAGAACCTAGTCGGTAAACCCTAAGGTTGTCGCTATCGGTTAATGAAGGCAGAATGTCTACCGAGTGAAGTTTAGTATTTACCGAGTTGCAACCGAGTAGTAACAGAATGCATTGAATGAATAAAAAAATTATTTAATGAAGGAAGCTAATGAGCTGGAACTGATTAAATGATTGGTATGTTGTGCATGAAGTTTGTTAAAGAATCTATGGTAAAGGAAAATCGGCAGGAAGATCTACAGCTCAGATTGAACCGCAATACCCTATCACAAGTTCCAAGAAATGTATGCAAGTTCCAAGACAGGGTAAAACATTTTTCAGATCGAAGGATACATTGAACCTAGTCAAGATTGAAGATCTGATGGCTATGATTGATCATGGGAAATGTGATCAAGGAGATTAAGTGGTTGGCAAATTGTTTATAAATAAGGAACTGTTGATAAACAGTGCATGTGGGCAAGTGTATGCATAGGGATGCTACATAGTGATTACCGAGCACAAAAGCTTGAAGACCTATTTGAATAACAGAGTATAGAGCCCAGCAGATGGACAAGATAAAGTTCTATGTCTAAATTGTATTGAGCAAATAAGAATCTGCTTTAGCATTTTAGATGTGAAGTTGCAGATAGATTTTTATTACTGTTATTTTGTGAAGTGACAAAAAATCTCTTAACCGAGTGGACTTAACAGTCTTATTTGTAAAACCCTCTAGCAAGGTGACATTCTGATTGAGTGTTTGAAATCCTTTAACAAGGTCACTTCTAATAAGGTGAAGATCCTAACAGATCTGAGGGAAATCCCTTAACTAGGTCACATTTAGCAATGTGTTTGTAATCTTTAACAGGATTTGCTTTTAACCGAGCATACTCTAGAAGAGTATATTTCTTAGTGGGTCTGAAATCCCACAGTGGTTTTTCCCTATTTGGGTTTCCACGTTAAATCTGGTGTTATGAGTTTTATGATGTTTATATGCTTTTGAGTTTGCATGTTTAGCAGTTTTGGTTATATTACTGAAGTATATGTTACCGAGGTTGAATTTGTTATTTTTATGGAAGATTAAGGTTGTATGATTCACCCCCCCCCCTCTCATCTTATTAGCTTGGTATCTGTACTTAACATTAAGTATCAAATCTATCACATAGAACCCTCAGGATGTGCTCTTTGTCAAACCAAAGCCTTCAAAAATTTCAAGTGCCTCTCAACCATCCACATTGACCTAGTGTGTACAGGTCCACACAATTCAATCTCCTCAACTTGGTGTATGAGGTAGTGTTCTTGTGCATTGAAAAAAGCTGGAGGTAGACACTTTTTCATTTCACACATTAAATGAGGAATTTTTCTCTTCCAATATTTTATATCGTCTTTATGGATTTCTTTACATGACAACCACCTACAAGGTATTCAAGACGCAAAAAAATATATTACTAACAAGTAAACAAATTGCAAATATAATATCTATACAACAAACTAAACAAATATCACTACTTACCTCATGTATTTTCCAAGATCATATATGACTTGCTTGACATTATTGTTGAAGTCATCTAGGAGAGATAGAGGTAGAACGTATTGCAACAATTATAAAATTATCTTTTCATTTTTTTGTAACATAATGAAAAGTACATGTACGCGCAATACTTATATACATACTAAAAACACAAGAACATGAATTACCTTAATGAAGGCATGCCAATCATGCGTTTTCATCCCTGGCCCAAATTCACTTTTCTTTGATATGAGATTGTTTATGTTCGCAGCAAATCCTGTGGGAAATCGAATTTTTCGTATGACTTTTTTTATAGCATTGCTTTGCTGGTCCGTTAATAACCAAGGAAACTCACTTATATTAATCTGGTCTCCATGGCTATTTGATTGAATGAAATTTATTGTTGCATGATTGGAATCCTGAATGTCACTACATATTTTGACAATTTTTTCTTTGTCATGCCTTCCATCCAATATTTTCCATACTGTCTCTGTTAAATTCTTTCCAATATGCATACTATCAAACAAATGAACAATTTGTAACTACTCGTAGTAGGGAAACCTACTAAATTGTCGCGGATAACTTTTTATTCCCTTAGGAAGGTGGTCATTTATGCCTTCACGACCTTCATGATCATCAATCACATCATTAGTAAACAAAACAAAATAGAAAAGATGTTTTATGACAAACCAATAGATGGAATGGCATTACCTTGACGATTAATTCTATTATATTCCAACTTCCACATGTGAGGTGTCATTCTTCATGGCTTTGATGTATTCTCTTCTTTCCCATTGAAAAGATGTTTTTCAGTATTTCGATACTTATGATTTTTCTGGAGAAAGTGCCTATACTCATCAAACACCAACTTTCCTAAACTTTTTGAATGACGAGATTTCATCTTTGGACCACAAACAAGACATGCAAATTTTCCCTTTGTTTGAAGACCTACAAGATAATGTATAATTGGATTAAATATGATAATTTTTTGAATTATAATGTTCATACACAGCTTAAACACTATAACATACCACAAAAATGTGTTAGCCCCAGGGCATCATGTATTGTCCATAGAAGCATCGCATGGAATTGAAATTGTCTTAGTCCTATTGGTCTAGAGACGTCATACATAGTGACACCATTCCATAACTCCAGTGACTCGTCGATAAGAGGCTCGATATATACATTCATATCTTTAACTTGGTACTTACCTAATCGAATGAACAAAAACATTACATAATTATTATGACCATTTTACTGCAATATTTATAATTAAATTTAGATGACTATATTTAAATGATAAAATACTTGGAAAAATCATTGCCAACATTATGTGCTCCCTCTTTATTGACATCCATGGAGGAATGTTATTGTTGATAACAAAAACAGGCCACACTGAGTAAACAGATCTCATCTCTCCAAATGGATTGACACCGTCCGCTACCAATGAAAGCCTGAGATTATGAGGTTCTTCTTTGAAGTGTGACCACTTTTCCTCTATGTCCATAAATGTTGAACCATCCACAGGCATTCAAATAATGTCATCTTGACTTCTATTGCGTGCATGGTAATCCATAAATTGTGCCAAGCTAGTGCACTTGAATAATCGTTGCATACGTGGAATAATGGGAATATAGTGAAGAACCTTGTGAGAAACCCTTTTTGTTATTTGATCTGTTCAATGTCTACCGATATGACATTCAGGGCATTTAGTTCAAAATTCATGTTGTTTGTGATATATAATATGATCATTGGGACAAGCATCTATTGCTTGATACTCCATTCCAATATCTTTCATAACGGCAGATAATTCTCAGTATGAGCGAGGTAGAATATTTGATGGTGGTAACAAAAACTCACCTATCAATCTACAGCGAAAAAATATAATTTTTTATAATAAAGAATATTGATGTTACAACATGATTCACAGTTTATTATGACATATATGACATACCTTAACATACGTGACATTGTTATGTTGGATAAACCATTCATAACCTTCAAGTTCACCAACAACAATACAACAGAGAGAAGAGTTGCATGCGAGCCTTCGTAAAGGGCCTCAGATGCCTTCTCAAGTAGAGGGACATCATGAACAACATCAATGTCATCTTCATCATCATGATCAGCTACGCGAGTACTAAATGAGTCATGGATCAATGTATTTGTACCATCATCTTCAATTATGTTTTCTGGCTCATGATCGTTCCATGGGATCATTATCTTCAGCTTCGATATTCACACCTCCATGTTCATCCACTTCGAAAACCATATTCTCAGGGTTGTGTTGATCCATACCATGTGCTTTGGGGTGCTCGACCTATATAAAATTGATAAACATAAATAAACTATGATCATGATCTCATCATCACGTGATTTATTATGTATATAAATTGTTGCCATGATATAATGAAAAAATTACAAATGGATGATAATCATGTCCACCTTCAATGTGACCATGCAGCCTAGAATGTTTCTTCATTGTTTTGATTAGAAGTCTTCTAGTCTTTAACCCCTTACAAATTTTGCACGGACAATAACATTTTCCATCACCTTTTCTTTTCAAGTTGTTGTTCGTTGATATTGTCTGACATGGTCTTTCTTCACAGGCAAGAAAATAGAAATTATCATCATTGAACAAAGCATCTTATTGAATTTAGATTTCTAGTTTGCTTATGGTACATCACACAACATGGAAAACAAGAAATACTCAATAAATAACAGGATTCATTGATCTAGTATTATCACAATCTACACTTGGCCTTCAATATTTTCTCCTCCTAACATTGTTTATCCATTACTAGTCAAGTACAGAACTCTAAAACCCATGGCTATTAAAATACATAAGACAACATTGTAGCATCTTATAATCATCTTTTATAAAACCAAAGCACTTGGGAGTGATTCTTTTGTTTGTCACAGTCCAGTAAAATGGTGTCTACTGAAGCCTTGAATAACTGACTAGAAAGATTTTTAATTCCTTTTCTTTTTCCTTCTGATTTTTTCACTATCACTTCCATCCTTCGAGTCAGATGCCCTCAACCTTTTCTTTCTTCTTGTTTTTTCATACTCATAGTCATGCTTTAAATTATTTTTCTTTCTTGGTGACTCCTTACTGCTCTCACTGTTAGTTTCACTCTCAGAATTTGAGTCTGATGTATCAGAATCTGACGAACCTGATGAACTAGAATAATCATCATTAGAGGTAGATTCATCTGACATAGGAATAGACTTTTGCTACTCTGGAATGATGTTCTTGATGTTAGATGCATTTACCTTGTTTACTAACCCATTGATACTCTTCCGAAGGGCATCCCATGTCATGCGCTGGTATTCCACACTGCTCTTGTCTTCCATATCTTTCATCATTTGAGCCAGCTTAAATGGGGGAATGTAAACACCCCCACTTCTTCCAACACCCTTCTTAGCTCCTCTTACAACACCTTCGACATTCTCATTCTGAGATGGAGCAGACACAACACCAGAAGTTTTCACTTTCACTGCCTGTCTGTCCCTCTTGTTTCCAAAAGCCCCTTTACCACTTAATTCGTGCTTATTTTTGTACATAAACCCATCAGGAAGCATGAGTTTTTGCATATAAGCTCACCCAAATATTTTACAGTTATTTTTCATCAAGATTCCCTCAAGAGCTGGCGGATCTTGTTTCCATACTTTAATTTTGTTTTCTCAAAGGACAATCCTAAAAATCCATGCATTGCAAACTACTTTTTACACCTTTGTTGGTTGTGGTGGCATCACAGAGAGTTTACATCAATAAATGAAGAACATGCCAATGCTTTTAATGCAGCAATATAAGTCTATCTCTTATTCAATATCTCTAGTGAAACCCCCATGATCTTTTGTTGGAGTAGAATGTGTTATATTCTAGAAAGGGTCTTGTCCTTTGTTGATGTGATATTCATCTACCTCAAGAAATAACTATTCTTTTCTCCAACAAGAAGTGGAACTAAATGAAGATCTAGCTCCATGAAATGAATCCTCAAAAGGATTACTATAGTTAGTTTTGGTAGATAATGATCTGGGTAAAATACTAATGTGGCTTTAGGAAACATTATGTACTAGCTTAGCATACTCTAACAACTTTGGTGCGACATGCTACATCCAATTAAGTCTCCATCGGTATCTGTATTGTGTTTATGGATTGGGATTCAATGTACTCTTTTTATACACAAATTTTACTTCCAACTGAGGAGGTTTGTATGTACTTTCTTGTCTTTCGATTGTATTCCTATTTCAAGAATTTCTTCTATCAACAAATCATTTGTTGTAAGTTGTACAAGTGGAAGCTTGAACATGCCTTCCATGCTAGCCTTGTTGATACGTTCAACACCATCTTGTGCAACAAATCTTTAGAACTCCACTATTTCATTGAAGAGTGAGTAGTAGGGACAATCTAGGACACTTACAAAGGTTTTGCAAGAGAGATAAATAGACCTAAATATTATGGCTTAATAATGATCAATAGGTAAACAGATAAGAAACTCTCAATATCAAAATGACTTTCTCAATTGTCTTTACTAGAAATGGATAGATCTGCTAATAATGGCTTTATGATTGTATGTCAACTTTAGACTCAATCCAAGAAGAGCTAGAACTAATATGCGATATCTAGATTTATGATCTCTATAATATAACAATCCCATAATTATGTTTCCACGCATCTATACGACAACACAAACATCATGCTAGTGTTCAGCCATAGCAATTGATATCCTAATTATAGAATGTGAAATATGCACATAACTATGAATAAAGATTAAGAAAAACAAAGAAAGATGCTTATTGCAAACATAAATGACTAATGGACAAGAATTGAATTCATTGTAGATAGTTTTGAATATCAAATTCACTTATTTGTGTGCATTTACTAACTCATGTACTTGTGGCCAACCATTTATCTCTTTCATAAATTAAATACTTATTAATAACATTAAATGGCTGAGTAATTATGTTTTAGTTGAAATTGAAAATAAAATATTTTATTTCAGGACAGCTCACACTATTCCCTATCATATTTTAGACTCTCGGTTTTGTTAGTAGTGGTTTGATGTCTTTGGAGCTGATCATTGCACTTCTTTAGTTATGTTTGCCAGCATACTCCTAGCCTGTGCCAAAATGGGAGCTTTGGAACAGGGTATGGACATCCATCAAAGCATAAAAGATAGAGGAATTTTGTTAGATGTAGTTGCAACTACACAAAATGGATTTTTTGAGAAGGCTTTAGAAACTTTCAAGCAAATGCAATCAGCAGGTGTAAAGCCAAATTCCACGACCATTGCTACTATCCCCCCTGCCTGTGCCAAAATGGGAGATTTGGAACAGGGTATGGACATTCATCGAAGCATAAAGGATAGAGAAATTTTTTTCAGATGTTGTAGTTGTAACTGCCCTGGTAGACATGTATGAAAAATGTGGAAGCATAGACAAGGCATGTGAACTATTTGATAGAATGCATGAAAGAAATATTGTCTCGTGGACTGCAACGATTGCTAGATATGCACAAAATGGATTTGTTGAAAAGGCTTTAGACACTTTCAAGCAAATGAAATTGGAAGGCATAAAGCCAAATTCCACAACCTTTGCCAGCATCCTCCCTGCCTATGCAAAAATAGGAGCTTTGGAAAAGGGTATGGACATCCATCAAAGCATAACGGATAGAGGAATTTTGTTAGGTGTTGTACTTGCAAATGCCCTGCTTGACATGAATGCAAAATGTGGAAACATGGACAAGGCTCGTGAATTGTTTGATATGATGCCGCAAAGAGATGTGATCTCATGTGAACAATCAACACGCACGTATACGGGAGGAAGGGATTGCTGCTACAAAATTGAATGCTCACTCCTCAATCACAGTTCTATGGTTTTACGAGATTAAACTAGGACAATTAACCACCACATGTATATTTTTTTGCAACATGAAATTAAAAACTAGGGCAATATGAATCTACCTCCTGTGCGGGATTGCCTTCGACGCGGGTTTGATGTTATTGGGGGTTGAAGCCGCCATGGATGCCTACGCAAGATTGCAATTCACAAATGAATTCCTCACCTCTTTTTTTATTTTTTAATGGCCGTTGTCATCTTAATTACGATGAACTCGAGCACTTTTTTGAAAAAAAGAAAATTCTCATTGCTAATGCCTTCTTCGTCGAAACCAAATGGGAAATTTCTGTCGGAATTACGACGAATGCAGGCATTTTTTCAAAAAAAAACAAATTTGGCCACAATATACCTTCTCCGTCGGAAACCTCAGTTGAAAATCTAGTCCAAATGTATTAGTGTTGGAAGAATCAAGGGGCAAAACGCTTGTTGGGACAACCTCCACCACTTATCACTAGACCCATTTCTACTAATGAGCAAGTTAAAGCGTAGATACCAGCACAAACAGTTCCAAATCCAAAGAATAATTATCCTCAACAAATGTTTAATGTTGATTTTAATCCTACTGGTGTAAATGTAATATAAGTTAATGATATTCAATTAAGGAATTGTAATGTTCCTTCTAAACCTGATGCTTTAGAAAAGGAGGGAGAGAAGATGGAAGAGTCTCAGGGAAAAGATCAAATTTTTGATGATGTGAAAGAAGTAACTGATAATGCACCTTATCCCGAGTGTTTTAAAACAAGCCAAGTAGTTTATAATGCCCCCTGGCCTAATCATATTAACATTGTGAATTCTCAACTCCTTCATGAACTAAAAAATATCAATATAGAGATACTCTCCATCTCACCAACTGCTCTACTCTACTTTGCTTTGCTATGTGCCTTTATCAATGAAAGTGATGGATGCAAATGAGGAGATCCTTACCCCAAGCTCCTATTCATATGTTGAAACACTAGTTACTTGTGTTATCCCATCATGCTACCGCATATCCCCTAGTGACCTAATCTTGGTCCATTCTTTGTTGATTTATCTTGCATTTTTTGCTACTTTTTCTACCCTATCCTCTCTTTCTATCGAAAGATTGTCTGATCTTTTTTCAAATTTTCATCCAATCTCTTAGGGGGGCATATATCACCTTCCAAAATAGGGCACACATTAGTTAAATTTTCAATCTTCTTTGAAACAACGTGATAAATTGCATTGTGTCAAACAGGGAGAAAATGTAAACACTTAAAATTCTCCTTTAATTAAATAAATATTTTTATTTAATTAATTAATTCGCTAAGCCTCTTCTTTCTAAATAAAATAAATATTTTATTTAATGGTCTTCTCTCTCTTTCCCTAATTAAATAAATATTTTAATTTATTTAATTTATGTAGTATTTCCTCTATTGATTAAATAAATATTTTTATTTAATTGATTAATGCATTTAGCCTTTTCTTCTTATCCATGCGACAACACATCTTTCTAAATACCTACTTTTCAATCCTAGCCCTCCATTTCATCTTTTGACCTCTAAATCCAAATCCTCCTTTTTTAGGATGTTCTCTATAAAAGAGGCTTCCTCCTCTCATTTTCTAGATACAATACTTGGATCTTACTTACATTATATTGAAACCACTCTAGCATACATCATCACATCATCTCTACAATCATAGCTATACATCACCACAACCACATCCATTCTTCCTTGAGCTCTTGTGAATGTGCAACAAAAATCTAAGAGCAACAACATCAAATACAAGATCATGGATGATAGGAGAACAATGGAGATGATAGTGCTTTATGTGTGAATGGTGTAATATTTATTATTTTATTGTTATTTGCATTCATGGTAGTTATCTATTGATGTTGTGCTGAATTAGTTTGTAGATCTAGGTTAATGGTTGTATCTTTAGGGTTTACAAATAGGTTCACAATTCAACATAAACAGTTTCCACAAGGTTCATGATGGAGATATTTGAGTATGTCAAATATTTCATCTTCCCTAAGGCATTTGTGCATGACAATGTTTTTTTTATTATATTAGTAGGGAGAAGGTCCTGAACCTATGAAACAGAAAAATCAGAGAACAACATCAAAACCTCGGCCTCAAACAGACAGTCATGAAGATCCAAGCCCACCCTCAAAACTAATAAAAAATTATCATGTCCCAATAGCTAAACATGCTAATTCTAACTATCCACCATCTACCAATCATCATAATAGTATTACAAAGATTACCAAAATTAAAACCAATAGTAGCAGTCATTATCAAAATAAAGTCAGTATTAAGTGGCATGTAGGCCTAGCAAAGCTTAAACACTATCAAAACCTTTAACTTCCTATGCCTAGTACATTCCCCTTAACAAAAGATAGAGATAATAGTCTAATCATTATTGATCAAGTTCTAATTGCGTTAAAACTTGTCGACTTGGATTACCCAAGTGTCCTTCTACTCATCTTCCCTATCTTCAGTGCCCTCCATATTCTTCCCCTGTTTCGCCAACTTCCTAATTTTCTTCTTTATTTTGCACTGTCCAGAAACCACTCCCATGACTTCCTTATTCATTAACCCATCATTAATATCACAAAGACAACTAAAAGCCTCACATAAGTTATCAAAATTTTGTCTATAATCTGGATTCCTCTCTTCCAAGTTGAGAACGTGCTCTTTGAGTTCCTTTATCTATTCCTCCACATCTTGTTGTTTTGTTTGTCAGATAGAATATCTTGTGAGCAGGGGACCATCTCATCATCTTCCATACGGTTGAGGGGTGATGGGCTCTAGTCAAAAAATTTAAAATCCACCTCCATTTCACTCTCTTCCTCCATCTCTTCCTTAAACTATTCACCCAGATCCTCATCTTTAGCCTGGAATTCTTCATCCTCTGTGTGAGCTTAGATTGTGGTACTTGCATGAGAGAGGCAAACAAGAAAAACATACCAATGGGACATTATATTAGAGATCAAAATCATTAGAATAAATGAAGCAGAGATCTTAAGCACGTCTCATTGTTCTCTATCTCCAAGGATCCTTCAAATCAAGGTAGCTCTCAGCTTGGAAGAGAACTTGACCTATAGGATGACAACCAAAAGAACGAGGGATATATGATGATTCTAAGATCAAAATGGAAATGCAACTAAGATCTTAGTGATGATTTAGATTTGAAACTAGATGATGGTAGGATGCAAGATATTCATATGAAGCTAACTAGCATGAGAATGATGATATTAAACTATCATATAAAATGAAGCTAACATGATATCGCTAAATTATATGAAAAACTAAATGATCTAATTATTATTATTAAAGAGAGGTTAACAATTCTTGATGAAATGAGACTATAAGTTTGATGCACAAAGACTTGGATATCTTAAAAATGAAGAATGAGAGCTCTATTTATGGGGAAAATATGGCAATCAAGGGTTGAGATTGAATAATCTCAACAAGGGCTAGGATTGAAAGTTACTCAATCCATGTTTACAATTTTTACCAATGAAATGGTGACAATTGTCAACAAGAGGTTGCATGAGAGCAGATGTAAGAGGCATTAAATATCCGGGGAGACATGGAGGTTACCTTAGGAGGTAAGGTTAGAGTTATCCATTGGATAAAGATTTTACCCAAGGGGTAAATTCTTGTGCAAGGGTTAATAGGATAACTAGGGTCAAAGTCATAAGTGCTTGATGAGACCCTTGGGTTAGATGAAGGTTAAGTTAGAGAGAAAGTCTCTAACCATGTGGGAAGGGTTGAGTTAATCATTAATGGTTTGGAAGAATTTAAAGGTTAACTTGTTGAGGACATAAAGCCTTTAATGCATTTCAAAGACTTTGAGACATTTTTGAGAAGTGACTTCTCTTAAGGAATGTGCAAATGTTTAAGAGATGGATTAGGTTAATTAAGATAGGATTAGAAGAATCTAGAAGGCTCTAGAAGAGGTTTAGGAGGCAAGTGGGAGATGTAGGATTTTGCAAGTGGGTGGAGGGAAATAATTTATTTAAAATAAAATTAATTAATTTTAATTTTGGTTTTGCAACTTGCATTTGTAGGATTTAAATAAATATTGATTTATTTAAATGTGATTTTTAATTTTGCAAGTGGGTGGTTTTAATTAAATGGGCTAGGGGGATTTAGTTAAATGTAAATTTAATTAAAATGGTTAGAAGGGGGATTTTAATTAAATGTGAATTTAATTATAAAATGGCTTAGATAGAAAAAAGGGAATATTAATCAAATCTTTAATTTGATTAATGGCTAAAATAGGAGAATAGGGATATTAATTAAATCTTAACTTAATTAATTGGAAGAATTGAGGATAATTAAATGAATAAAATTCACTTATTTTGTTGTGCAACTTTTAGGTGTCTACACTTTGAATTTTCTGTGGATATCTCCTCTTTTTCCTCCAAGTTAAAGGCTTCCTCGAGGTTAGCAACCATCTCTTTTGTCTCCTCATGCATTTCTTTTCATTTGCATGGAGTCGAGCCGATCTTCTTTCTCCCAAGCTACCATCTTTTCTTTCTTTCTCTACTATATTCTCCTCTTCATTCTTAGAGTTGTGCAGGTCCAAGTCAATTATGATATTCTTCCTCATTGACTCTTTTTCTATCTTTTTGCCTTTAGTGGGGCTATTCCTAGGGGTATCTATTTTCCTTTTATCTGAGTTGATATTTAAAAGGGAAACCTTCATGGGTTCAATTTCCTACAACATTAGGGTTTTCTTGCCCTTGGTATTACCTGGGGGAGTGGAGTCCGACGAACAAAGAGGTTTGGATTCAATTGATTTAATTTTGACAGAGGACCCCTATTTTTTCTTCTTTTGCTCAACATTACTGGGTAAGGATAGAAAACAACTATGGTTCGGGGAATGGTCAAAGGCAAATTTATACATGAGGTAAATTAAACCTTGATGCAGTGGTGTATTAGCCCCATTTGCAATGCATGACTCCAAGGATGAGAATAGAAAATAAGGCAAATTAACTTTTTCACCATGCCTAATGTGATTTAGAATTGGAAAGTGATACCCATGAACTGTGGTGTAATAGCCCTCCAAAGTGAAGTATTCTATAATAAAAAAAACTAACTATTGGGTAGGTTTAGGGAGAGCAGAGCATCCATACCCATTTTGAACCACGACTAACCACTCACCCTTTTCGAAAAATTTCTTCATGTAGGCTTTTTAGTCCCCATTGCTTTGTCTCTCCACTTTTTCACCTTCATTTTTCAACCCTGTGAACTTAGCAATAAACTCTGAGGAAATAGAAAAGGAGATTCTCCCCACGATAACCACACTATTTTGCCACGAATTGCAAAATATCATGGACAAAGCCCTATTATACCCTTTCATGACAAAAAAATATGAGGTCATATCCACATTGAGGAAGAGCTCCCAAATTTATTCATAACTTTGCATGACATTGTTAGGCCTTGTATAAAATAGATAACCACCTTGTTAGCAACAATCAAGAAGGAAGACTAAGAGGGGGGGTGAATCAGTCTTCACTGCATCACATCAAATTAAACTCTAAAACATAAACTAATAAACTATAGTAACAGATAGATAAGAAAATTAATAGCACAACACACAACACCAAGATTTTGATGTGGAAAACCCGGTTAAAGGAAAAACCATAGTGGGAACCTACCCACAATAAGATGATACTCTGCAATAGTATGTGAAAATTTTACAATGGGGAATGCACATGCATTCAGGCACACTACCTAGAGCTCACTGCTCAAAAGACATATGCTAGAAAGGCTACAACCCTTAGGAAAGTCTCACTGACTTACAATATTATTTGGACTACAATCCACAAGGAATGAACTACAATGATAGCATCTACAAATGCCTGATGATAGTTCTGGTTAAGCATAGTTGTTTGCTCTGCAACACCAAACACACCTCAACACTTCGTTGAATGATATATCCTTGTTCGCACATTTACCTCTCTCTGAAAGTGCAGACACAATACCAACACCTAAATTACATAACATGATACAAAGATTGACCACTGGACCAATATTATGATTTACATTACATAGCATGGACCTAATTCAAATTCCCAAATATGAGATACCACTGGAAATTTCCCCAAGATCAACTGCAACATGTTACACCACCAGAAATACTGCATAACATGCAAATCATCATAGGTTCATAGAAACCACCAAAACCTTGCACAACGATTAATGCAATCACCCAAAAAAATAGGACACGACTAGGAAACACCAACAAGAAAGTTAGAATCATGTGGAATAGTTGCACCAACTCCTCTTTTCAAATCTTCATCGATCAACATCTCAAAGCTCAAGAACACAACCAATCAACAACTGTCGGGAGGAAAGATAACTTGCGAAGCACCAAATAACAAACCATATAAAGTAAAGATACACAAGATCATCCCAAACAATAATCCAAAGTCTCAACACAAGATCTGATCATACCAGAATATACCAGAGGGAATACATGATTCTACAAAACAGTGATTAGCACAACCAAACTACAAAAATGAACCAAAAACTCTTCCCAAACTCACCAAAATAACTCATAGGAATATGTTGACATAAATGACAAAAACATATCCTAGCAGTAGCAATGATAAAACAAATCTAACAATCTCCCCAATAATCCAACACAACTACCCATGAGTAGGAAGAGTTACAGAGAACCAACTTTTTCTTCTCTTTTGGTGACAAGTGTGCAGGTGTCTACCCTAAAACCATGTAATTGGCAATATCTACATACCATAGGGTATAGACAGATATTACAAAGATATTTTCATTCAGAAATCAATTATCCATCGTTGGATCTTTAGTTGAAGTGGTTAATCTTAAGAGAAAATTTGCTACCATGTTAGCCTTCCCCGACCTATTGACAATTGTGATGTCAAACACTTGTAACAAGAGCATCCATTTGACAAGCCAACCACTTAAAAATAGTGTGTTCATTAGGTACCATATTTCTTCATTTTTTCCTAACATAGCTCCAAATGAAAATTTAGAAGAATCTATGTGTATGTGAAAAGGAAGAGTTTAGTTAGGTCCTCTAAGTATCGGTGCTTGAGCGAGAGCTTTCTTTAGTGCTTCAAATGATTATTCACAACTTACAGTCCATTCAAATTCCACTTCATTGGTTAGCAATGTAAAAAGTGGTGCAACAATCTTACTAAAGTCCTTTATGAAGCACATATAATAACCATCATGTCTAAAAAACTTTTAACATCTCTCTACTTTTATGGTACTGGAAATCTTGAGATGATCTCAATCTTGGAAGGGTTAACCAAAATTTTGACAGTTGAAATAAAATAACCAAGTACAACTCCCTCTTCTATCATAATAAATCATTTTTCATGACTAAGGGAGATGTTATTGTCTAACATCTCTGAAGTACCTTTCTTAAATTTTCCAATGCCTCCTCATAAGATTTACCATAGGTAGTGAAATCATCCATGTAAATCACAATTTTATCATGGGCAAAGTCTAAAATGATGCTCAAGGCAATGTAAAGACCCACCATAATTAACTCAACAAAATTGACCATTCTTTTTTTTTTTGTTTAATTTAATCATTGTGTTTGATTCAATCGCATACTCTAGGCATCCATCCATTTGGATTAGGCATTCATCCATCCAAGATGAGCATCTAACCATACGGGTTAGGCATTTGTCCATACGGGACATAAGATTTCATCTATCCAATACAGGATAGGCATCTACCCATACGGGGTAGGCATCTATCCAATTAGGATAGGAGGTGCTCTGGCCAAAGACTTAGACTCATCAGGACCATTCGGGTCTTGAGCCACTCACTAAGTACTACACTCTTCTAACAAAAGTGCACCGAGGTCACCATCCTTAGGAGTAATTAAATAACATAATACCAGCTTGAATTTCACCTCGGAATTTGGCTTAAAGCCTTGGGAAGTCAAGCGAATCCATATGGGATTCCTTCCGAGTATGCATTGAATTACTTTTTCCATTTTAATTATCTTTCAAATTATGATTCTATTCAATCCTTCTATACCAAGCCTAGACCCCACCCACGAATGCCTAAGTACGAGGGACAACTTCGTCCCAAGATTGCCTACATACCTGCTTCGGCACGGGATCAAGGCGTAAAGTATGTAGTTCTATCTTCTACTCTATGGTTTGATGTAAATTGATTAGTGGGTATGCAACCCTTTCTAGGGTCAATGTCCTTGATAGTTTCTCTACGGTTGCTACCCACGATGGTAGCGCTTAAGCAAAGGCTCCAGATGGCCTATTGCTTGTGGCCTAAAACAACTAGATCCTAATTCTTATTATAAGCGTCACCCTTGACCAATTGTCAATCGACAATAATTCTTTGAGATTAAATCAATTTTATAAAAGCATTTCACTCATCATCCCTATAGGGGTTTACTATAGTTTAACTCAGCGAATGAAAGATCGTTTTAGAATTATCTTATTAAATTATCGATCCAAGGGGGATTACCTACCCCTTGGATTTTAACTTCCAAGTGTCCTTTATTACTCCCCGATGATTTATAGGGATGATACCACAGACGTCGTTGATGTAGCTTTATTAGGCATTAAGTGCAGTAGTTCAACACGATGGCATTACCCGTAATCATGACCCAGAGGCACTGTATATACCAAACGCTACTAGGTTTTGGTTTTCCAACTTCCTTTATTTAATTTTCTAACTTATGATAAACATCATGCTTGGAAAATAATTATGAATTGAACGCGTGTAATTAGACATTGCAAAGCTCAATTAATTGAAATAACTACTTGATGAATTACATGGAATAAAAACCATAACTAAAATTATTTATTATTCAAAACTTGAAGTATAACTTTGCATAATAATAACAATTAGGAAACTTGCATAATAATATTTAAACGTGTAACTTGCATGGAGATGGAGACACCAATAAATGTAATCAATGTAAGGAATTTGCATGAGGCGAAGGTAGTGTAAGTTACATGAAAGAATATCACCCATAAAGTCACTAGTCCCAAAAATAGAATTTAGCTTCAAATCATATTGACGTGGATAAATTGCTAAGTGGATTCAAGAAGGTATAATTTAATTTACAATTTATAAATTTTCTAAAGCTAATTATAAATCTAAAAATTTACCTAAGTTTAAAAAAAAAATTATTAAACTAAAATTTATACAAAAAAAATATTAACATTATACAAATTGCCACAAATTTAATTGAAATGACTTTTTTTTTTAAAAAAGGGATGAAATGGAGGGAGTGGGAGTGGGACCCACGGGTCCCATCACTACTGCGGGTACTGCGGAAGCAGGCCCGTAGTGGTGAGGGGACCCCGTGGTCCCCTCCACTACCTTGCGGCCACTGTCGTGACAGTGATCATAGGGGAAGTGGAGGGTACCCCTCCACTTCCCCGACGGTTACTAAACCGCCTCCACTAGCCTGCACGCCACCCAACACTCACAAATGGCGTGATTTCACATTTTAAAATTTCTTGCAATGTTTAATATGTTCATTTTCATTGATATAAATTTAATAATATATATAAACACACACACACACATATACATATATATATATATATATATATACATATATGTATATATACATATACATATATGTATATGTATATGTATATATGTATATATATATAATTAAATGTGGTTAAATATTTCTGTTTTATTTCCAGTCTATTTACAATTTAAGAGAGACATAAATATAACAAAAGGAATATTTTATGTGAATATGAATTTAATCATAGAGATAAAACAACCCAGGGAGATTAATTCGTTCCTAGCAATGTATAGATAATTGAAAGATAAATGATTATA
Organism: Cryptomeria japonica; assembly: GCF_030272615.1. NCBI lineage: Eukaryota > Viridiplantae > Streptophyta > Pinopsida > Cupressales > Cupressaceae > Cryptomeria > Cryptomeria japonica. The sequence continues at coordinate 268,875,967 of NC_081407.1, read as the reverse complement.
CTAAGAAATACAAAGCTCACACAGGGGAATTTATATTCTATTCTTCAGTCTAAAATTCACAGAGACAGACTTATATTTCGCTTCCTCAGAGAATAATGGATATACTGATATTTATATTTTGTTATCAGACGTCTTCTGTTTACAGAGTAGTTAACTTATTCATACAGGAGAATTTGATTCATTCACAGCAAGAAAAATGAACAAGATTTTATCAAATTAATCCAATTCACAGCAAGGAGTTGAAAATGAGATTTTATTCATCAAAACTAATTTACAGTATGTATCTAAAACAAGATTTTATTAAATTAGTCCAATTTACAGCAAGGAGTTGAAAACAAGATTTTATTCATCAAAACTAATTCACAGCATGTATCTAAAACAAGATTTTATTAAATTAATCCAATTTACAGCAAGGAGTTGAAAATGAGATTTTATTCATCAAAACTAATTCACAGCATGTATCTAAAACAAGATTTATTAAATTAATCCAATTTATAGCAAGGAGTTGAAAATGAGATTGATCTAATCTAATTCATTGCAAGAATAAGATGCATGGCTCAAGTAAAATAAAATAAAATAAATTAAAAGAACCTAGATACTTGCAACTTGATGTAGAATCCCTTATGAATCCTTCAATTAGCCTCCCTTGATCCTTCAAGCTTGGAAAAATTTCTCCAAAGCAACCTTAGCTATTCTCCAAAATGAAATATGACTACCAAACAATTACTTGAGAAAATAATTTCTTCAAAGAATAACCAACTCCCATTTTTGAAAAGCTGCCTATCATTTATAAGAAAAATCCCTCAATTCCACTATCTAGAAAATTTAATTAAAAAAAAGAGATTCTTTTCCAATATTGGACTCATGCAAATTGATTAAACTTAGTGGGGGAGTTACATGCAAGGTGGTGGAGATTCATCTAGAAGCTTCTTATTCTTCCTACAACATGTGCCATAATTGGGAGTGGAAAATAAATAAATAAAAATAATGCCTTTTGAATTATATTCTCCAAGTGTGTGTGTGTGTATTCATTTTATTCTTTTATAACATTTATTCAATCATTTTAAGTAATTTAACCAAAACATAATAGAATTGTATTTAAATCAAAAGTGATAGAGGAGGGTTGTGACATCCTCCCCCCCTTAACTTGTGCATCGTCCCAATGCACTTATTGAACACATCCAAAAGAGTCTATAGTTTCATGATTAGCTTAAAACAAAAAAGGAAACAACTATTGCATTTCCTTAGTATCCTCCCACGTGGAATTCCTTTCATCATACTAATTCCATTGTACTTTGCATTGATCAACCTCTCTGTTGCGTAATTGGCACTGGCACCTCTCCAAGATTTTGAATGGCTCTATCATTATTCCTCCCATTTCTTGGACCTGTAAAGCATCCCAGTTCAAAATGTGTTTCTCATCAGGTACATACTTTTTAAGAAGAGATACATGGAAGACATCATGGATTCGGCTCAACTGGGGAGGTAAGGCCAACCGGTATGCAACTGGATTAATCCTTCCCAATATTTCAAAAGGCCCAACATAACGAGGTGCAAGCTTGGTCTTTTTCCCAAACCTTATGGAACTCTTGTGTGGCCTAACCCTTAGGAAGACTTTCTCTCTCACCTCAAACTCCCTTGGTGTCCTGTTCTTGTCAGCATAACTTTTCTGCCTATCTGAGACTTCCTTCAGTCTCTATCTAATTTCCTTGGTTTTTCTTTCCATCTCCTTCAACATATCTGGTCCAATAATTACCCTATCTTCAAGACTATCCCAACTCAAAGGTGTTCGACATGGTCTACCATACAATGCTTCGAAAGGTGTCATTCCCAAAGATGTTTGATATGTATTATTGTAAGCAAACTCTACCAGAGGTAGGTACTCTTCCCATTTCTTCTGTTGGTTCATGCAATACATGCGAAGAAGGTCTTCCATAATCTGATTTGTCCTTTTTGTCTGACCGTCGGTTTTAGAATGGTATGCAGTGCTAAAATTTAGTTGAGTTCCCAGAGCTGACTGAAGAGTTGTCCAAAACCTTGAAGTAAATCTAGCATCTCTATCTGATATGATTTTCTCTGGCATTCCATGCAACCTAAATATTTCCTTAACAAAACGCCTAGCCAAGGTAGGTGCATCATTCGTCAGGTTCCCTAGTATAAAGTATGCCACCTTAGTGAGTTTGTCAATTACCACCATTATTGTATCATGTCTAGAAGGTGACGTGGGTAACCCTTGTACAAAATCCATGCTAATAACTTGCCACTTGTGTTGAGGTACATCATGTAATTGTAACAATCTAGCTGGATGTCTATGTTCTGCCTTTACTCTTTGACACTCCAAACATTTAGCCACATACTTGACTATGTCCTTCTTCATCCCTTGCCAAAAGTATAACTTCTTTAGATCTGCATAAAGTTTGTTCACTCCTGGGTGCCCTAAATAAGGGGCTTTGTGGGCCTCAGACAAGACTACTTCCCTTAAGTCTCCTGAATTAGGAATATAGATTCTATTATTGTATTAGAGCAACTCATCTTCTTCTAATGTATACCCTTCAATCTTAGGATCGGTTGGATCGTGTTCTAATGTCAATTTGACTTGCTCATACCATGGGTCATGCTCCTACTCATCCATTACTTGCCTTTTGAAAGAAGTTTTGAATGTTGCTATAGTCATCAAGTGTCTCCTCCTAAGGCATCTGCCACTCTATTTTCCTTCCCCTTAATATATTCAATTTCAAAATCATATTCACTTAGAAAATCTAACCACCTTCTTTGTCTAGCATTTAAGTGGGGTTGGGTAAAGATGTACTTTAGTCCTTGGTTATCTGACTTTAACTCAAAGGGCTTCCCTAGCAAGAAGTGTCTCCATTTCTGTAGGGCATGCACAATCACTGCTAACTCTAAGTCATGGGGTGCATAATTAATTTCATGAGTCTTTAGCTTTCTGGATTCATAAGCTACTACCCCTTCATCTTGGACAAGTACTCCTCCTAAACCTTCAATAGAAGCATTAGTTACGACTGTGAAGTGTCCATTTAGATCTGGTACTTTTAGAATGGGTGTTGAAGTTAGTTTTCCCTTTAAGATTTGAAATGCCTTATCACTTTGTTCTATCCACACAAACCTTTTTCCCTTCCTTTATAATGAGGTGATGGGGTTTGCTATCTTAGAGAATCCTTCCACAAACCTCCTATAGTAACCTGCTAGCCCCATAAATCTTCTTACCTCTGAAACGTTTTTAGGGATCGGCCATTCTACTATTGCCTTTATCTTATTTGGATCAATTGCTATTCCTTCCTTTGATATTATATGCCCAAGGTAGTGAATCTTTTCCTCGAAGAAGGCACATTTTGACAATTTCACATATAACTTATGTTCTCTCAACCTTTGCAAAACCATTTGTAGGTGTACTAAATGTTCCTCCTCATTCCTAGAGTAAATCAATATGTCATCCAGAAATACCAAAACAAATTTATCCAAGTAGTCATGGAGTACACTATTCATTAGGTTCATAAATGCAGCTGGGGCGTTGGTTACACCAAAAGGAACTACTATGAACTCATAATGCCCATATCTAGTCTTGAAAGTTGTCTTCAGAATGTCCTCCTCCTTAATTCTGAGTTGATGGTACCTTGACCGAAGGTCTATCTTTGAGAAAATTGCTACTCCTTTCATTTGGTCAAAAAGATCCTCTATGTGAGGTAAGGGATACCTATTCTTTATTGTGACCTTGTTCAACATCCTATAGTCGATGCATAGTCTTAAGGTTCTATCCTTCTTCTTAACAAATAAGACTGATGCTCCCCATGGTGATACACTTGGCCTTATTAATCCCTTGGCTAAGAGTTCCTCTAATTGCATTTTGAGCTCTTGTAATTCAGTTTTGTTCATTCGGTAAGGTGCCCTTGATATTGGTTCAGCTCTTGGTAGTACTTCGATAGAAAAGTCAAACTTCCTTTTAGGGGGTAAGCTGGGTAATTCTTCTGGAAAAACATCCTTGAATTCTTTTAAGAAGGGGGTATTTTCAAAGGTTGGTGTATTTTCCTCTTTTCCTTCATCAATTTCAACCATATAGATTTGGCCTCCTCTTCTTCTTTCCTTCTTTAATTGCATGGCTGATATGGTTTCTATATTAATGGGATTAAACTTTCCTTGGATTTTGACCCTTCTTCCTCCATCATCCAAACATTCAACAACTTTATTATAGAAATCTACATTAGCTTGATGGTCTGTTAACCAACTCATTCTGATAATTACATCATATAATCCTAGGGGTGCCACATAGAGATCCACCCTTGTTTCAAACTCAGGAAATTATACCCTTGCCCTCAGCAAACACTTAGTTACTTCCCTAGTTGCCTTATCCCCATATTGAACCATCCATTATGACTCCATTTGATTAACTTTTAATGTATATTTGCTTACTAATTCAGGTGAGATGAAACATTCAAATGATCCAGTGTCAATTAGAATTAAAATTGGTTGTTCAAATAGTGTACCTGTAGTTTTCATGGGAACATTCTGGTATCTTCCTCTTCGGTTCCTAACTGCTGCATGAATCCTTTGTTGGGGTCAATTGGCCCTAATCTGTCCTTGCATCCTAGGACACTCTCTAACAAAATGGTTTCCCCCAAACATGAAGCATCCACCTGGAGGACCCCTCATGCTTTGATTCCTAGGGGGACCATTCCTTGTTTCATTAGCCCTGGGTAGGTAAGTTATCCTATTCTGTTGGTCATTCCTGTTATAGTTTCCTCTATTATTATTGCCCCTATTATTATTATTATTTCCATTCCTCTGATATTGATTAGGAGGTGGCCTTCTTTCGGAAGAATTATTCCTTTGACCTTTGTTGAAGTTAGTGTTCCCATTGAATTCCTGCTTCCTTTTAAATGAGTGGTTCCCATTATAGTTCCACCCTACTAGTGTTTGAACCTTAGGGACTTTTCAAGTACTTCCTTCATGTTTTTGGGTTCATGCATGTCAACATCTGCCCCTATGTTGGTATTTAGCCCCAAAATGAACCTCCTTACTTGGCCTTCTTCATCTTTCTGGTACATAGGTACATATTTAAGAAACTTGGCAAACTTATCCCAATATTGTTGAACGGGTAGGGGCCCTTGACGTAGATTATCGAATTTTGTCACCTTCTCATCAAAGAACAATTGAGGGAGCCACCTCTCTCGGAAGTGGTGGACAAATTGATCCCATGTGACCGTTTCTCTACTATACCCATTTTGTTCCTTGGTGTTGGTCCACCAACTAGTTGCCTCCCCTATGAGTTGATAGGAACCCCATAAGGCTTTGGTTGTTTTGCTAAAATCTCTTAGTTCAAAATACTTTTCCATTTCATTTAACCACTTCTTAGCTCCTTCACCAATTTGCCTCCCATCAAACTTAGGAGGGGTGATTTTCTTTAGATCCTTGGAGAGTTCCAATATGTTATTTTCTTTTCTATTACTCATCATATTCCCTTGATTGCTACCAGGGTTTCCATTTTTAGTACCACTTCGATTTTCAAAGTCATTCTGCCTTGCCCTAAGGTCCTACATTGATTGTTCCAAGAAGTTGATTTTATCTCTTTGCTCAGTTAGAAGGTTGATTATAGCCTCGACCCCATCTTCATTATTTCTCGGGTTATGTTGATCCCCTTCATGGTCTTCCTCATGGTTTTCTTCATGGTTTTCCTCATGGTTTTCTTCCCTTTGACTCCTAGTGGTAGTATGTCTGCCATTACCCCTTCCTCTTCCTCTTCCTCTTCCTCTAGCCATTCTAGGTTTTTACCTGAAAGTTAAATTATGTAGTTAGTTTCTTGGTTTAGGATTTAAAAATTTAATTTCTACCATTGCAAAACATTCCCTTAGTTGTATAAATTGAAGTGAGCACAAGGCCTAGATTTGAACCTTTGCTCTGATACCACATGTAAAGACCCACCATAATTAACTCAACAAAATTGACCATTCTTTTTTTTTTGTTTAATTTAATCATTGTGTTTTATTCAATCGCATACTCTGGGCATCCATCCATTTGGATTAGGCATTCATCCATCCGGGATGAGCATCTAACCATACGGGTTAGGCATTTGTCCATATGGGACATAAGATTTCATCTATCCAATATGGGATAGGCATCTACCCATACGGGGTAGGAATCTATCCAATCGGGATAGGAGGTGCTCTGGCCAGAGACTTAGACTCATCAGGACCATTCAGGTCCTGAGCCACTCACTAAGTACTACACTCTTCTAACAAAAGTGCACCGAGGTCGTTGTCCTCAGGAGTAATTAAATAACATAAAAAAGCTTGAATTTTGCCTCGAAATTTGGCTTAAAGCCTCGGGAAGTCAAGCAAATCCATACGGTATTCCTTCCGAGTATGCATTGAATTACTTTTTCCATTTTAATTATCTTTCAAATTATGATTCTATTCAATCCTTCTATACCAAGCCTAGACCCCACCCATGAATGCCTGAGTACGAGGGACAACTCCATCCCAAGATTGCCTACATACCCGCTTCGGCACGGGATCAAGGCGTAAATTATGTAGTTCTATCTTCTACTCTATGGTTTGATGTAAACTGATTAATGGGTACGCAACCCTTTCTAGGGTCAATGTCCCAGACAATTTCTCTGTGGTTATTACCCACGATGGTAGCGCTTAAGAAAAGGCTCCAGATGGCCTATTGCTGGTGGCCTAAAACAACTAGATCCTAATTCTTATCATAAGCATCACCCTTGACCAATTGTCAATCGACAACAATTCTTCAAGATTAAATCAATTTTATAAAAGCATTTCACTCATCATCCCTATAGGGGTTTACTATAGTTTAACTCAGCGAATGAAAGATCGTTTTAGAATTATCTTATTAAATTATCGATCCAAGGGGGATTACCCGCCCCTTGGATTTTAACTTCCAAGTGTCCTTTATTACTCCCCAATGATTTATAGGGATGATACCACAGACGTCGTTGATGTAGCTTTATTAGGCATTAAGTGCAGTAGTTCAACATGATGGCATTACCCGTAAGCATGACCCAGAGGCACTGTATATACCAAACGCTACTAGGTTTTGGTTTTCCAACTTCCTTTATTTAATTTTCTAACTTATGATAAACATCATGCTTGGAAAATAATTATGAATTGAACGCATGTAATTAGACATTGCAAAGCTCAATTAATTGAAATAACTACTTGATGAATTACATGGAATAAAAACCATAACTAACATTATTTATTATTCAAAACTTGAAGTATAACTTTGCATAATAGTAACAATTAGGAAACTTGCATAATAATATTTAAACATGTAACTTTCAAGGAGATGGAGACGCCAATAAATGTAATCAATGTAAGGAATTTGCATGAGGCGAAGGTAGTGTAAGTTACATGCAAGAATATCGCCTATAAAGTCACTAGTCCCAAAAATAGAATTTAGCTTCAAATCATATTGACATGGATAAATTGATAAGTGGATTCAAGAAGGTATAATTTAATTTACAATTTATAAATTTTCTAAAACTAATTATAAATCTAAAAATTTACCTAAGTTTAAAATTTTTTTTATTAAACTAAAATTTATACAAAAAAAAATATTAACATTATACAAATTGCCATGAATTTAATTGAAATGACATTTTTTTTTTTTAAAGGGATGAAATGGAGGGAGTGGGAGTGGGACCCACGGGTCCCATCACCACTACAGGTACTGCGGAAGCAGGCCCGCAGTGGTGAGGGGACCCCGTGGTCCCCTCCACTACCATGCTGCCACTGTCGTGACAATGATCGTATGGGAAGTGGAGGGTACCGCTTCCCCGACGGTTACTAAACCGCCTCCACTAGCCTGCACGCCACCCGACACTCACAAATGGCGTGATTTCAAAATTTAAAATTTCTTGCAATGTTTAATATGTTCATTTTTGTTGATATAAATTTAATAATATATATATATATATAAGTAAATGTGGTTGAATATTTCTGTTTTATTTCCAGTCTATTTACAATATAAGAGAGACATAAATATAACAAAAGGAATATTTTATGTGAATATGAATTTAATCACAAAGATAAAACAACCCAAGGAGATTAATTCAATCCTAGCAATGTACAAATAATTGAAAGATAAATGATTATACTCAGAAATACAAAGCTCACACAAGGGAATTTATATTCTATTTTTCAGTCTAAAATTCACAGAGACAGACTTATATTTCGCTTCCTCAGAGAATAATGGATATACTGAGATTTATATTTTGTTATCAGACGTCTTCTATTTACAAAGAAGTTAACTTATTCATACAGGAGAATTTGATTCATTCACAGCAAGAAAAATGAACAAGATTTTATTAAATTAATCCAATTCACAACAAGGAGTTGAAAATGAGATTTTATTCATCAAAACTAATTCACAACATGTATCTAAAACAAGATTTTATTAAATTAATCCAATTTATAGCAAGGAGTTGAAAACGAGATTTTATTCATCGAAATTAATTCACAACATGTATCTAAAACAAGATTTTATTAAATTAATCCATTTTACAGCAAGGAGTTGAAAACGAGATTTTATTCATCAAAACTAATTCACAACATGTATCTAAAATAAGATTTATTAAATTAATCCAATTTACAGCAAGGAGTTGAAAATGAGATTGATCTAATCTATTTTTCAGCAATGAATTGAACCACGATTGATCTAATCTAATTCACAGCAAGAATAAGATGCATGGCTCAAGTAAAATAAAATAAAATAAATTAAAAGAACCTGGATACTTGCAACTTGATGTAGAATCCCTTATGAATCCTTCAATTAGCCTCCCTTGATCCTTCAAGCTTGGAAAAATTTCTCCAAAGCAACCTTAGCTATTCTCCAAAATGAAATATGACTACCAAACAATTACTTGAGAAAAGAATTTCTTCAAGGAATAACCAACTCCCATTTTTGAAAAGTTGCATATCATTTATAAGAAAAATCCCTCAATTCCACTATCTAGAAAATTTAATTAAAAAAAGAGATTCTTTTCCAATATTGGACTCATGCAAATTGATTAAACTTAGTGGGGGAGTTACATGCAAGGTGGTGGAGATTCATCTAGAAGCTTCTTATTCTTCCTACAACATGTACCATAATTGGGAATGGAAAATAAATAAATAAAAATAATGCCTTTTGAATTATATTCTCCAAGTGTGTGTGTGTGTGTGTGTGTGTGTGTATTCATTTTATTCTTTTATAACATTTATTCAATCATTTCAAGTAATTTAACCAAAACGTAATAGAATTGTATTTAAATCAAAAGTGATAGAGGAGGGTTGTGATAGGCAACTCTTTAAAAGGTAGCTAGTGCATTACATAATCCAAAAGTCAATACTAAATAGGTGTTGTGCCTCCCATGGGCATGTGAAGGTATTCTTGTCTTTATCCTTAGGGGCTATCTTGATCTGATTATAGCCTCTCAACTTATCTAGGAAGGAGAATACCTTTTGTCAACTAGAGAATCCACAACTTGGTTAGTAAAAGGCAAAGGAAAATGGCATTTTCTCCCTATTGCATTCATCTCTCTATAGTCTACACACACTCACCATTTACCTCCTTATTAGGCATACTTAACATGGTGACAACCATTCACTATCTGAATTACCCTAAATCCTACATCCAAAAGCTTTTGCAGTTTACCCTTAACTATATCTCTAAGTATTGGATTCATCCTTCTTTGTGGTTGTCTTACTAGTCTACAACCCTCATTGATGTATATTTTATAAATGCACATACTCATATCAATATCTTTCATGTCAAGATAATCTCATGAAAATGAAAAAGCATTAGCTTGAAGCATCTATGGTAGGTCAACAAGTTGGGATGTACTCAATTCATTGCTTATGTTAAGTGTCTTACCTAGAAACACTTCTATAGGGCTAGTTTTTGTCATGACTAAGGAAATTTCTAGACTAGATATATTGAGAATTTGGTTATCCATCAAGATGTCATAAAATATATGTGATTTAGATGCATCCTCACTAGGCAAGAGGTTATGAAGTGGACAAGTTAGATAAGATAGGAAATCCTCTCATTGTGAGTCCAAACCATTAGAGTTTTGCATAATATGAGAAATAATTGCATTTTCATCTTGGATGCCATCATGGGACTCCTCTCTACTATCATGACAAACTAAAAGGAATTTTGATCCCCATCCTCTAGATTAATCTATATGGATTTTTCTATATTAGCATGGCACTAAGCTAGAGGATAAAGGACCAGTTTCAAGGCCACATTCCCATTTGAGATAATCATATAGTCAAACCTACAACCGATACAAACATTAGTAGTAGCCAACCATGGTTGTCCAAGGATTAATGGATAACCTCCTAAATTGGTTTTTGACTACAAAACCACAAAATTAGTAGAGTATTCTCATGAATCCAAAATGATCACCCATCATAGACATCAACTCAAACCTTGTTATCTACTACAATAAATTATCCATATCAGTTTGGCCCCACAATGCACAGTACAAAAAAAATCCTGTAAATTTTTACTAAATGTAAATGAATCTTTTTGCAACATTTGAAAATTATCACCATATTCAAATGAATTGGAGATTCAAAAAATGAGAGAGGTTATTGTGAAGGGACCCTACATAACCTTATAGATTTGGACAATTATTTTAGGTGTGACAATTTTTGAGAAATAATAGTTTCATAGTTTATCTCTAAGATCAAATATTTTATAAGTGGCATATGTGTGAGATTGTTGGCTACATGAATGACCAACAAGTGGTCCACAAAGGACTAGAAGATAATGTGTGGTAGAATGTAATGCCATAGATTAGTAAAAAGTAGCATCAGGTGGCATAAAGTAATTTTAGATCCTACACAAGGTTCCTTGAGGATTATAAAATTATTCTTAGATAATTCACCCTTCATTGAGAAGACATAATCCCCATAACATCTTCCATGTTATATAGAAACTAAACATAAAGTTGTTGGGTATTTTACCTTTTTTAATTTTATCTATATTTTACCCTACACTTTTATGTTAACTATATATTACCCTACCTTGACTAGTCTTCAAAAGTGGTGAGTGAAAGGTAATGGTTGTGTGTGTGATTTCATCTCAAATAACGATGCACAAATTCTCAAGATATGTCTAAATGATGTTGTACTTATTAGACTTGTATGAATAATGTTGTCATTGATTTCAAACCAGTCATTCAGTTTTGGACCAGACTATGTTTTGAGGCCCGGATATTAGTCTGGATAATATGGATGTTATAGATATTATATGCACTATGTTTGTGGAGTTCAGATGTTGTGGTTTTGGTTAGGATTTATTATGCACCATGGACAACTCTAGATGACGATTTTTGTGGATTCATTGAGTTCTCATTGATCCTGGTATCCCACTATTAGGATTTCTTATTGATCTCGATATTAGTTTTGTGTCCCAGTGTTAGCAACTTTGGTAATTATCAGAAGTATCTCTTCAATTTTTGTGTTGTGGTTTCCTTGGTTCGTGTGGAATCTACCTTTTTGGGGATATTGAAATTTATCTTGAGATAATGGGTTAGTATTCTTGGGTCCAAATGACTCTGCCCCTTTTTGGTAATCCTGATATATGCATTGATAATCGGAGTATGAAAAGGAAGTGTGTAGAACTCTTGCGGAGGTCGACATGAGCATATTGGTAATGTGTTGGGTTTGGTCAACACACTATTTTGTATCTATACCCTCTGGTATATATATACATATAAATATGTAGTGGTATGTGAGATCGAACAAGTGAGTATGAATGTGAAGGTGAGTGATGTATGAAAGATAGTTGGTAGCAAAGATGGGAGAGTGTGTGAAGTGTGAGTTGTGGACAACAAAGGCAACCAATGTTGTAGTAGTACAGTAGTCCTTTATCAAACTTGTTGCAGGATAGTTGTACAGAGATCTCTAACTAGATCTACTATAGAGTTTGAGATTTGTAATCTGAGCTTGAACTTGGAATTGATCCCATGCATTTGGAGATGCAAACCTTTTTAGTTCAACCTTTCCAGTTGCAGTGAGCATTCTGACAACTAGCCTTCTTTTGTATATGTGCGGTGAGCAGTCTGACAGTGAGCCATTTTTGTAATCTAGCAGTGAGCCACCCCTTTGTAAACTCAAACTATAACTAGTTATATTCTCCTGAGTGTTAACACTCTCTGTGGTTTTTCCTATTTGGGTTTTCCACATATAAAATCTGGTGTTTATCTTGTGGTTGTGTTCTTCATGTCTATTATGCATTAACTTCTCTATATCAGTCAAGTGTGTTTGATAATAGTTATAATTGGTGAAAATTTTATTGTTTTTGAATTTGTAAGAATACTGATTCACCCCCCCCCCCCCCCTCTCAGTATTCCAATGCTTTCAACGTGATCAACAATACTAATGTTAGCTCAATTATTGAAGAATAATATATCTTGATGAGTTACATATTGAATACTAGATGAAAACCCAAGAGCTAAGGGTGATTTGTTAAAAAACCATTTCATTAATTTCACACAAGATTATTTATGTGACATATTATGGAACCTTGGTATTCTTTTGTGAACCCTCAAAGCACTCTATTTTTCTATACATCAATAATTTATGAGTGAACTTGAATAAGTGAGGTGTATAGTAAACATAATAGAAGCCTTTACACTTTTTCTATTAGGATGAGATAGTCTAAAATAATTAATGGTGAATATTATGAATGTTTTATAAGAAAATTCTCATTATTTTGTATGTGTATCCATAGTGAATGGTGTGAAATATAAAATATCCAAGAGTGCAATTAATTGTAACAAAAGACATGTCTAGAAAGGACTATATTGTTGCAAGGATAATTAGAATTAGTTGCTTATATGTTGTCATTGTTGTCAACATGCTTTGGTTTCCATTAGTGACTGCTTGGTATAAGTGTTGTTGAGCATTCTATGCAGTTGTGCTGGGTAATTTAATTTGCATATCTTCTATGTTGAGTATCTATTCTTGCAGTTTGGACATGTTGTTAAGCTATGTTTGGAGATGTTATATTCTAGATTTAGTACTCTAGATTGCTATGATGAGGAAGTTGTGTTTACCAGTATGGTTGATAGTGTTTGACAATGTTCCTGTGTGAAATGCATTCTTCACATTTCTTCTTGTTACAATATTTGGAATTGTGGTTTTGGAATTAGGATGATAATGTTCTTAGCTTCATTCTATTCAATTAGCACATATTATTGGGCTTCAGAAGCATGATTTTCAAGTTTGATGGTGTTTACTCTAGACTTGGCTGACCTCAAATGTTTGCACTCTACTTTGTTGCTCCCATGATTATGGACTTTTGTATAACGTGTTTGATAACCATTTTGGTCCTAATTAAGATGTGTTGTAGTCCACTTTACATTCTTCTCCACCATGGAATGTTTAGTGCCAACATAATTTGAATTGTGTTTGGTTAAGTTGCTTAGCTGATCTTAGGAGATTTTGCATATGAGAGGATGATATATATAGTGATGCTTAGATATTGTAATGAAGGTATATGCATATGTGTGTATATGGGTGAAAGAAAGTGGAATGTGATGAAGGTGTATGAAAGAGGATTTGTATTCCTAATAGTTTGACAATTGGTGTTGAGTTGGTGAAAAGAGTTGAGTTGTGTGAGCTTTCATGTATTAGATACCGGAAGCAATGAGCTGAAGATATCTACAGATATTTTAGTTGTAAAAGTGCATTTGTGGTGGATTCTTTCTCTTTTATTATTCTTCATTTTGGCAATGAGCCTCTTCTTTCTTTTTGGCAGGCAGTGAGCCCTCTAGCAGTGAGCCTTTCTTTGTAAAAATCACCTTAACTAGTGTCACCCTAATAGGTGTTCATATATTGAGAATAGCTTCTCTATTGTTTTTTCCCTAAGAGGGTTTTCCATGTAAAATTTGGGGTCTCATTGTGCATGGTTTGTTTGATGTTTCATTTTCATATCTTTCTATGGATTATATCTTAAAGTTAAGTTGTTGCAGATCTAATTTGTGAAATAAGCTTAAGATTTTATACAACCGATTCACCCTCCCTCTTAGTTGTCTTGTGTGTTGGTATATTCAACATATACCTCATAGATCTATGTAAATATATATTATAGAAATATTATAAATAGAGTAGGTTGTCATCCCAAGTGTGCAAGTCTACATAGTTGAAGATATATAAAATTCATACAAGTGTAAAATTAACCACCCCCATCTAGTCATATACCTATGAATAATAGGTTGTGGGATAGTATAATTGTGTTTATGGGTAATTCAATTGTATATCTATGTGTAACATGTGTACCATTCTAAACTATAACCATATACAATTTACATCGCTTTTTGTGCCCCTAACTTAGTGTGACCTATTTGAGCTCTCATCCAAGCCTATTTCTAGCCTTTTACATCAAAACTAATGTCATCTTTCACATGATGGTTCAAACCTCTATCTTGGGCTATGTCCAAACCATCTCCAAACTATTCACATAGTTTTGGGTGGACAAAATATTTCTAGGGTGCCCTTGTCCTGGACAGTGGTTCTTAGAGCACCCTTGTCCTCCCAAACTGGGCCCAAATTGAATAGGCCAATGCACATTTCCTACCTATTGCTTTTGGATCATGGTATCTCAATTTAACCACTGGAGGTCAGTCTAATTAAGGAAATACCTTGATAACCCTTAATAATAGCATTCCTCTAATTCATTTTATCATCACAAGTATTTGCTATCAAGAATTTTGATCTACAAGCATTTATAGGGCATCAAGGTGACATTTAATCCCACCATATACTTCAAACATTCTTCAAGATCTACACACAATAGAGCATCAAATTACACCAATCACCATGCAAGAATGTCTTTATGATTAGGTCATTCATGCCTTTTCATGTCATGTCATGTCATGTTATTGCATCAACACTTGTGATCATATTCAAAGAGCATTACATCATCAGCCTACAACCATCTACAACAGATCTAAGGTATATTACTCAATATTTTGCTTCAGTTTTTTAATTCATTTCAAAGGTTAATTCTAAACCTAGGGTTTGACTTGGGGAAACCCCTATTCCCAACATATATCTTCTCTTTCTATGTGCAAGTGACAGGTTCAAGAGCTATAAAATTTGAAATTAGGTAGAATAGACAAAAATTGTTAGATCCAACTTTTGTAGGCATAATTTAAAGAAGAGGACACATTCAATCCACACTACAATGTCCAACAAATTCCTCATAAAAAATTTTGGGGTGGATTTGGAGCAACATTCTGGTTCCAGATCAATAAAATTTGTCTCCATCTAACATTCCAAGGACAGATTCACTCAAAGCTACTTTGTCCCCATTTTCTAGGCTCAACTTTTAATCACAAGTTTCATTCATCTTCCTTATCTCATCTCTATAGTTACAACTTCATAGTTGATCTACAATTACTTGTTTATTCTAAAATAAATCAATTTTCCATCTTTAGCGCTAGATCTAGCATTCAATTTTCATATTTTGTATACAATTCAATCCCTGCAAGGAGGAGTAGAAGCCCCTTTTCACAACAAAGGAGATTTAAACTATTGATTTCATCTTCTCATTAATGTAATCTTTCTTGGAAATAGGTTAATTCCTTGTTTACATAGCTAGTGAATCCTATTTTCTACCACTGCATTTTGGTGAACCTGATGCTTTTGTATATTTCTGATTTGGTAATTCAAATCTGATTTTACATGTTGGAATTCAAAAAATCTGATTGGTTTTCCATATCACATGTGATTACATTACTCACTAGCTATTTTATCAAAATCATGTGTTAGATAATAGCTTATTTCATTTCATGTTACTTGCATTCTCTCATACAACTTCAATGTATTACATTATGAGGATTTTGAAAAAAATTCCTACATTTAAACCTTCTCAAAGTTTTCATTCATTATTCATGTTTTTATACGATGATATTTTTAAAAAATTAATGGAATATTTGGATTTCATAAAACCTTTGGTAGATATTTCAAATGAAAACCTATCTAATCCTAGAGGTGATATTGAAATTAATAATACTTGTTGTTGAAGATTGGTAGTGTCGGTCTTCACTTGCAGCCTGAGGAAGACAAATATGTAAGTGGCCTAATCGACTAAGAGGGAGTGTTGATGCTATGGTTGGATTCCTTCAAGCCGACATAGACAACATAAAGGTTGTGATAATATTGTGACAATATAATTATATTATATTTATTGTGATAGTATTATTATTGAGAGAATATAATTATATTATATTATTATTATGAGATAATATAATTATATTTTAATGTGATAATATAATTATATTATAAATATTATATTATATGATAATATAATAATTATTATATTATTGGAGACCAACTTGGAAGAGTGGTGACCCTTGGTGAAGGGGCACCACCGATAGGTATAAAGGAAGAATAAATCTTCCTCTCTAAAACAATTGATGATAGAATAAAATTCAACAAAATGCATATACATCAATTCAACATGGTATCAGAGTGGGTATGAAACCCGGGAAAGGCCCTAATTCACGACGGAGTTCACATTCAAACTTCAAAGAGAAATTTGTGAAGTCTATGGTTAGAGGAATAATGGTGATAGTAGTGGGAGTGTTATGCCATTTTTGGATATTTACCAAGCAAAGATGAAAAACGAGTGAATGGAGGGGCTTAAGGGTATAAAGTGCAAAGTGAAAGCAACAAAAATAGAATATCACATCTTCTGAGTGCTAAGTAGCGATCATTGCTTTCAAAGGCATAGCCACATGATTTAATAAAATAATCTCAACCTCTTCTTCATGCTATCTCAATCTCATGCTTTTTTAAGTGACTCATCTCCTTCAATTCATATTGTCATAATTTTCTTGGGCTTTCATTTTAGCTAGGATTTAGGTATTTCAGTTGCAGATTTATCATGGAATGAAATATACTAAAGATGGGAGCTCCATGTTGTATTGTATGTAATGTGTCATGAAAGAGGAAGGTTTTTTCTGTGAAGGTCTTGAAAGGTAGCCCATTTTTGTTCGGTGCAATGACCAGGGATGGAGGGGTTAACTTTGTTGTTCATTCGTCTCGAGTTATTAATTCATGCTATAGAGAACCATGTATGATTCCAACATTGATATTTCTCTTCAAGATAGTATCAAACATTTATTATTAATCTCTCTAAATGCTTTCAAGATGGAGATTGCATTCAAGGGTGGATGAGCTTCATACCTCTTGTGAGGAAGCATTACAGGTTGTTGCCATGAAATTGAATTGGTGGCTGGAGATGTCTCTTTGAAGAGGAAGAATCAACAGTCAGAGGGAGCCTGACATTTCAGCATCAAAGGCAACCTTGAACAAGGAGATCAGTACGTTGACATCAAGATACCCTTTTTGGTAGAAGGGAGTGGAATGCATGAGGACTATGTTCTAATCTCAAGATGGTCATATTCCTATCTGGTCTAGGGCTCAATCTTATGACAGTAGGTCCAAGGTGGTCTTGGATCTTGCACCTTTAGTCATATGTGGATCATATCAGATGATGAGAGTCTATTGGAGCAATATATATTCCATCATTGGGACCATGTGAGCAGTATATGCTTCTGTGATAGAGGGAGCAACTAGATGATCTACTTCATTTGACTTCTAAGGATCCTGGTACTAATATATTATTATTTTCAAAAGAAGTTTAAAGTGTAAACTCTTGCTTAATGTATTTCTCTTTTAGAGAGACTTGAGGTGTAAGCTCTTTTCTCACCCTCTGATATGGTTCATGGTGAATGTCATGTGTGTGACTCCATGACAAACATCACGTGAGAGAGTTTGTGATGATTTTATTGTACTTGTGTGTTTATCCTTTGGATGAGCCATGGTGAATATCATTGTGAGGTGACAATCTCACAATGATGAACACTTGTACATCTCACCATTATTGTAAGGTGATGATCCCACAATAATGGTTGTATATATCATTATGGTGGATATCATGTGAAGTGATATCTATAGATATGTCATAATGATTGATATCTCATGAGGTGATATCTATGGATATTCCATAATGGTGGATATCATGTGAAGTGATATCTATGGATAAGCCCTTGTGAGATTTTGCCAAGATCAAGAGGCAATGGAAAGCACAGATAAGAGAGAACAAAATAGATGATAGAAATAAATTGTACTCTATCAAGATGAAAAAGTTGATCATTAAGCGTTCGTTACATACAATGAATATGAGCCTGCTTATATAGGCAAGGTGATATGGATATGTGAGCACACAAACATGACATGTGGCTCAATAAGAAACAAGGGTAGGTAGGAGAAACAACATAATATTCCACATGAGGTGGATCACCCACTAAATGTGGAGTGTAACAACAAGATCAACACCATAAAAGGTGGAAATTCTCCTACACACACTATCCCAATGTGGCACAAACACCCAAGTGTCTCATACCCAAACTACTATGAAATGCATTTCCTAAGTAAACTTAAGTAAGTGTAATAATATCCAAGATGAATAATTATTTACACCAACACCCCCCCTTAAGTGCAACTTAGGGGAATGCACTAAAGTCTACAATGCAACTAAGCAATGCAAGATGGGTCCCGGCTACTAGGCCATGTTAGGTACCCATGTACAAATGCAAATGCATGAAAACCAATGCAATGAAATCTCTCACAAAGTGGGGAAAGAGAGAAAAACCCAATGGGAAAAAACCCTCCCCCAAAAGAGAGATGATGAAAGCACATAATGCTCTCAATGATGAATGAGAAGAACAAAATTGTGTCCCCCCACAAGAGAGAAGAAGAGACCATGAAGCCCCCCTCAATGTCGAATCTCCTGCAAAGATGGTCCAATGATGATGACCAAAATACCTCCCCATAAGGAAGAAAGAGAGCCAATGTTGCACCAATAATGTCAAAGTGTGACAAAACCAGGTACCAAGTCGATGACGATGAATCACTCGCTGCAACAAAAAGAAGATCAGGCATGGAGACAACCTGCTGTGAGCATCATCTAGATACTCAAAAATAGCAGAAATACCAGTACAATCCAAGTCTCACGGGAGTCATGCACAAATGTGTACAATCTAAGTCTCAACTGAAGCCACGCACCAAGTCTCACAAGATATTCCTAATCTATGTGTACAAGAGGATTACATCAAATATGTCAACAATGACAAGATACAAAGAGGTGTGGCACTTTATGATAGTGCGAGTACAACATTGCTCATGCAAGAGCATACAACATGCTAGTGCAAATCTGGAAACATGAAGATGATGCCACCAAGAAGCCCTATAGAATATTGCAGAAAAAGACACCTCCGATTGGGATGTGGCCAAGAGATATAAAGGAGCAAATCAACCCCCCCCCTTGACTGCCGGTTGGAAGCACTGCAAGACAGGTATGAAGTGACAAGAAAAAAAGTGTTCCCAATTTGACTTATTCAATGATGTTTGTGTTTTTAAAATATTTTAAAAATCTAAATAAAAACAACTTATTATGCCCATGCAAAAAAACTTTAATAAAAATTTATTAAAGATAAAAAAAATTTTATAAAAAAGTTTATTTTTTTCTTATTATTAAAAAAAACTTATTTAAAAAAAATTAAAAAAAGTTTTTGTTTTTTTAATTATTAAAAAAACATTTTTTTTTTAAATTATAAAAAAAAAAAATTATTAAAAAAAGGAAAAAAAAACAACCCCTTACGGGGTTGGCCTACCCCCAAGTGTCTCATACCCAAACTACTATGAAATGCATTTCCTAAGTAAACTTAAGTAAGTGTAATAATATCCAAGATGAATAATTATTTACACCAACAGCCATAATGGTGGACATTACTTGAGAAGATCTCTATGGTGGAATATCACATGAGGTGATATCCATGGATAAAACATAATGGTGGATATCACGTGAGCTGATGTCTATGGATATGCCATAATGGTGGATATCACATGAAGTGATATCTATGGATAAGCCATAATGGTTGATATCACGTGAGGTGATATATTTCCTTTCCACATATGTATGCAACCATTGTGGTCAAACATCACGATGAGGTGATGTGATATCTCAGTGAGGTGATAAGCCTCCTACTTTCTCATGAATATAGTAATTGTGTTGGTCATATTGATGAGTTGATATGTCTTGTGTTGTTGGAAGTATCCTCCCTAGATGAGAGGGAGTGTTGAAGATTGGCAGCATCGGTCTTCACTTCCAGCCTGAGGAAGACAAATATGTAAGTGGCCTAATCGGCCTAATTGACTAAGAGGGAGTGTTGATGCTATGGTCAGATTCCTTCAAGCCAACATAGACAACATAAAGGTTGTGATAATATTGTGATAATATAATTATATTTTATAATTATTATATTATTATTATGAGATAATATAATTATATTATTATGTGATAATATAATTATTTTATAAATATATTGTATAGTTATTATACTATATGATAATATAATAATAATTATGTTATTATTAATAATATAATTATTGGAGACCAACTTGGAAGAGTGGTGACCCTTGGTGAAGGGGCACCACCGATAGGTATAAACCAAGAATAAATCTTTCTCTCTAAAACAATTGATGATAGAATAAAATTCAAAAAAATGCATATACATCAATTCAACACTTGTACCTCTCCTAGATTATCTTTTATTCATGTGGAAAGAATCAATACTCCTATCAATTATATCTCCAATGGAGATGCAAAATTAAAGAGTAACATTGAACCATCCTATTATCACAAAGATACTATGGTGCAAGAGGGACAAGGTAAACATGTTAATCTTCGTAAATATATCACTCTAGATCCTCCTTATTCTCTTAGAGCTTATCTTAATCACCAACCTATTTTAAGGCAAGATAATGTTATGCATTTTATTCATTACCTATTTCCTAAAATAACATCTTAATCACCAACATATTTTAAGATTAGATAATGTTATGCATTTTAACATTGCCTATCTCCAAAAATAACATTGATTAGAGATGAATCCTTAGATGATGAGGATACGTCTTCCCAATCTAACAAGATGGATATGCATAGTAGTGATAGGAATGAGAATCTTCTTGCAAAGGAAATTTCTTCCTCATCTACTCATCCCTTTGGCCTTTCAACATGTCCTTAAAATCCATAATAAAAATCCTCCCCTTCCACTATCAATTCTCTTACCACAACCTTTTCCTTCATTCCCTCAAGGGGCAATACCTATCCAAGTTGTCAATCAAGAAAACCTAGCAAAAAGAATCTTTTGAAGACAAATATGACAAAAATATTGCATTTCCTTTTGTAATATTTATCAATAATTATAAGAACAACTATGGTAGTTTGTATTGCCTCTTTCATCATAGCTATTCTCATTGTATTGGTAATTGTAAGGTTTTTAAAGCATTTGCTCAAGATTTAAGTAACAAATTTGGTATACATATCACACCGGATCTCATGCTTTTTCTCGATCCAAACTTAAATTTTTTGCATTAGCACTTCCTTCGCCTATTATGATTCTCCTCACTATGTAACATTCGTAGCTTACCTTTTAGGAGCTCTTTGTCATTCATGTTGGTACAATTTTATAAGAAATCACACTTGGATAGCAACATAAAAGTCATTCTCATTCTTGTCTCTACATTGGGGGAAAGAATAGTTGTTCAATCATTTCTTCCTTATTTCCCTTCATGGAGTAGTGTCTTTTGTAATTATGTCTTTTCTATTGTGGAGGAGAATATCCTTGTTGAGTATTTCCTCCCTCTTTATAAATGATCTATCCTTGATTAGAAACATAATTTTACTCTTGCATTCATGCTTGGGGAGCAAGAATAATATTTCAATCATCTTTGTCTTTTCAAGGACTTCATTTTCCTTTGTTGAGTTTCATCTTTCATAACTTGATGTCCTTTCTTGTATACAATTATCCTCCATGTGTGTACATGTTTTTCACTTGGTTAGGACCTATTCTTTGCATGATTGGTTCATATTTTACGAATAATCTCTCCTTAGTGAATGCTTGCAATCCTTCACTAAGAATCCACTTTTTCCTAGGAAATAAAGGTGTATATTCTTAATATCATTCCCCTTTCAAAGATGTCATCTTTATTAAATATCTCCTCTATTTTGGGGGTAGAAATATTTAGACAAATATGTCTTCCTCCTTTCACTACGTGTCCCTCAAAAGGATCTCTTTACACTTGTAAGATATTCTTTTACAACTATCTCTTTCTTTCTTTACAAGAGTTATGCCTCTTTAACATGGAGTTATGTACATTGGTTCTTAAAGGATATATCCTTTTTGTTGAAGGTGTGTATCCTTGTCTCTCATTTCTACCTCTAGACATCAACATAAGACTGGATTGACATCTAAAGGGGAGAGCATCTATGCAGCCTCCTTATTGTTTATTTTCAATTCATGTTGTGGATTTCCTTGCATACAATGATTTGCTTGTTTATCTTTTTTCAATTCATTTTGCGGATTTCCTTGCATTAATGTTTTGCTTGGTCATCCTTTTTTCAATTCGTGTGTCATATTTCCTTGCATACAATGTTTTTTTGCATTTATCTTTTTTTTTTAATTTCGTAGGATTTCCTTACATACAGTGCTCTATTTGGTTATCCTTATTGTGGCATCCTAGTAACTCCTTTACAATTTCTTGCCTTATGATAAGAAATATTCACTTGGAAAAATATTTCCTTCCAATTTACACATATCAACCCCTTTGCAATAAGAAACCTTTTCTTAGAACTCTTTTGTAAGATGATTTGACTAGCATAACACAACTTTCTAGACTATTTGACACTTCCTTTCCCCTTTGTAGATGAGTGGAACTAGCATAACACATATTTCTAGACTATTTTGACTCTTCCTTTCTCGTTCCACATGGATCACACATGTCCCATGAGAATTCGTGCTCCCATGGATCACCTAGCATAATACAGCTTGCTAGCCCATGGAATTCTCTCTCTCTCTCTCTCTCTCTCTCTCTCTCTCTCTCTCTCTCTCTCTCTCTCTCTCTCTCTCTCTCTCTCTCTCTCTCTCTCTCATGGATCACCTAGCATTACACAACTTGTTAGATCATCTAGCATTACACAACTTGTTAGCCTATGGAGTCCATGTTTCCTTTCTCCTTCCCCATGAACCCATAACATAACATAGCTTGCTAGTCATTGGATTTTATCATTATGTGTATTCTCTTTCTCTTTCCATGTGTCCACTTGTGCTCTTTCTCTTTCATTTTGAAAATTAAATTAATGGTTGAGACATTTTTTATTACCAAGATCTCTTCAATAAGTTGAAGATCTCTCTCTCTCTCTCTCTCTCTCTCTCTCTCTCTCTCTCTCTCTCTCTCTCTCTCTCTCTCTCTCTCTCTCTCTCTCTCTCTCTCTCTCTCTCTCTCTCTCTCTCTCTCTCTCTCTTTACCATAAGTATGCACATATGCTCATACTCCCACTAAAGTTGGGGCTAAATGTAGAATCATAAATTGTAACCTTGTACAATTTACAACACTTTTTTGTGCCCCTTCCTTAGTGTGACCTATTTTAGCTCTCATCCAAACCAAATTTTCAACCTTTTACCTTGAAATTTATGTCATATTTTAACATGGTGGTTCAAACCTCTACCTTGGTCTATGTGCACACCATCTATAGCCTGTTCACCTAATTTTGGGTGGATGAAGGCATTTGGGGTGCCCTTGTCCTGGATAGAGGTGCCATAGTGCCCTTCTCCTACCAAATTTGGCCCAAATTTGAATAGGTCAATGCACATTTCCCTCCCATTAGTTTTAAATCACAGTGTCTCAATTTGAGCATTGAAGGTCAACCTAATAAGGGAAATATCATGAGGACCCTATATAAGAGCATTCCTCTTGTTAGAGGAAAAGTTAGACATTTAATAAAATCCATAAATCCCACATCAATGAAGGTACAAAAATAAAGCATAAATAAGGCAATAATATAAGAAAATGAAAACTATCCTTCACATGCTTAAAATGATCCCCTCCATTTTCCTTCTTGCTTCTCTAATTAAATGGTATGTGGATCTCAAGCCCCAAATTGCAATTGTGTTGAAAGCAAGGGCGAGAAGATTCGAAGATTTGAAGTTAATTTGACAACATATAGTTACTCAAAATGTGGATTTGAATGATGAAGAAAGAGATCAATTTATAGACAAGTTCATGAGAATATGAAATTGGAATGAAAAATGCGAAAGAGGAAAATTCATTTGAAAAGGGAATGATTATGACAAATATGACACATTTTTATGTAAAAAATTATGACATATTTCTATGCAAAGAACTATTACAAGTTGCTATGCAAGGATTTATGACGAATTGCTATGTCATTTTATGACAAAATGAGTGAATTGTGGAGGGAAATTTGTCATTCAAAAATAAGGAAAGTGGAAGGCTAGAAAAGAGGAGGGAAGATAGAAAAGAGGAGGGAAGCTAAAAAAGAGGAGGAGAAGCTAAAAAAGAGGAGAAGTGGGAGAGGGGGAAATGAGGTGAATAAATAAATATAAATTTATTTATTCAAAAAGGAACATGTTAACAAAGGAGTTGATTAATTATTTAATTAATCAATCTAGGGAAATGATTTGAATAATTTAAGATACCAACCCTAATGATGAACTAGGTCCCAATAATGATGATTGATTGGCAAATAATTGATATAAATTAATGATAATTGACTAATTTTGGCAACAAAATAGGACAAAGGATTGAAAAAGACCCAAGATTGATAAAGATTTTGATAAAAGACTGATAAGATTGATAAGATCAATTGACAATGACTTGATAAAGGATTGATAAGATCGATAGCTAAAGTGCCATGAAAGGTTGATAAAGTGTCATAGAGGATTGATTGAAATTGATTGATAATGAGGTTGATAATTAATGATTGATTAAATATCAACAAAGAGGGAATTAACTCTAATTGTCAAGATGAGTCCAATTCGAACGATTTGAAAATGATAAAATGTCAATCATAATGATTTAGGACCAAATGTGAATGAAGAAGATTGATTAGGGTTGGATTTGAAATGAACTGAAACTAGAGGAATGACACAATATCAACATATGATGAAAATCAAATGTGACATAGAAGACATGTTAAAAATTAGCTTAGCGACGTAGGAGTGATGACCAATTTTGAGTGTCGACACCTCTAATTCATTTTATCATCACATTTCATAACAAATATCCATTATCAAGAACTTTGATCTACAAGCATTCATAAAGCATCAAGGAAAAATTTCATTCCACCATATCCTTCAAGCATTCTTCAAGATATACATGCCATAGATCATTAAATTACATCAATCACCATGCAAACATGTCTTTATGATTATGTCATTCGTGTCTTGTCATGTTATATCATGTTATTGCATCAACACTTGTGATCACATCCAAAGATAATTTCATCATCAACCTATAATAATATACAACAAATCTGAGATATATTACTTATCATTTTACTTCAACATTTCAATTCATTTCAAGGGTTAATTTTAAATCTAGGGTTTGACCTAGGCAAACCCCTATTCTTGACATCTTTCTTCTCTTTCTGTGTGTAGGTGATAGGGTCAAGAGCTACAAATTTAGAATAGGGTAGAATAGATAGAGATGATCAAATCCAACTTTTGTAGGCACAAAAAGTGGAGGATAGATTCAGCCCACACTATAGTGTCTGACAAATTTCCCACAAAATTTTTAGGGTGGATTTTGAGAAGCATTTTAGTTCTAGATAAATAAAATTTGTCCCCATCTGACATTTATGGGATAGATTCACTTGGAGTTATTTAGTCTCAATTTTTTCAACTCATCTTTCAGTCAAAGGTTCCATTTATCTTCCTCATCTCAACTCTATAGTTACAGATTCATATCTCATTCTAGAATTACCTATTTATGCTAAATTACTTCAATTTTCCATATTTAGCCCTAGACCTACCATTCAAATTACATATTTTAATATCCAACTCAATCCCTACAAAGAGGAGTAGAAGTCAATGAGCATTCATCCATTTTCACAAAAAATGAGGTTGAATCTATTGATTCCATCTCCTTCTTAATATAATTCTGATTGAAAATAGGTTAATTCCTTTTTTACATGGATGGTGAATCCTATTTTCCACCACTATAGTATGGGCTAATCCAATTATGTTTTTCTAGGCCTGTGTGTCTAATATCTCCCACAAGGATTGATAAAATGTGCTAAAAAAATAAGTAGACGTTTGAAGTCTTCTATATTGTGATTCTTTTACTACATGCAATTAAGATGAAAATTTTGAAATAAAATCTACCACAACAAATATAGATTCATATATTATATTTTATAATGGTTAGCTCACTTATGAAATTCATATTGATATATTCCTAGGAAAAATATGGTACCACTAGAGATGTGTAGAGCCCCAGCTTCCTATTTGTGGGTTTATTTTATGCAAAAAAGAATTTCATATTTTATATGGTGCTTAATTTATTTTATATGAGACACAACAAATGATTTGTGGCATTACTTGTCCCTTGGTAATGTCAAAGTTTCCAACTAATTTATAAATGAGTCAATGGCTAGGTGCATCTTTTGTAATAGAGGGTTACCTAATCTTATAGTATTTTTTTTGAATAATAGAGCTTGCCAACATATTTATCTTGTCCAAGCATGGTGTACATCTGATGAAGTCCATCTCTACTATGTAGATCATATTCTAGTCAACTGAGTTGTGCCCATGAGCTTTTTCCCTTCTTATGCTTTATTACTAGATATAACTGCTACTAACATCTCATCCACTTCATATGGCACATATTATCTAGCTTACATTGTATGCACAAAAAATGATACTTATGATGTAAATCAATGACTATCTCCCTTACCGAGAAATTAGTGGCTCCATGATTGACCACTTGAACAAAAACATATATTTTTTTCTCATATGCGGACTAATGATAAACTTGTTCGATATTGTTGAGAAGTTTGTTGGAACAATGTTTTGTCATTGTTGTCAACATATTTCTCTATATATTCCAATGTTGCAGTCAGATTAAATGAGTTGGTTTTCCCAGTGTGTTATAGATGAGATGTTACGGATTAAAGGGTTCTAAGATAAGTATCTCTAGTTGATTCAACTAAAGTTTATGTGTTTTGCATGGTGTTTTGATTGAGTTGTGTGGTCTGATATTGAGGTTGGTTTTCAGTTGTTCAGTGTTGATCAGTGTTCTGGTTTCTTCTCCAAAATTGCAATATCATGTTTTGCGGATTTGGAAAAGTGTTTGGGACATTCATGTGTGTCCTCAATTCTGATGGTTTGTGATTTGGAGGTCTGAAGGTGAATTTTTTAGTTTGACAGTCAGTACAGTTGGTGTTCTTGAGGTTCAATATAATGATGATGAAGATTCTAGTAAGTGGTGATGTTGTGGTAATTCACATTGCTTGTGGATGTTTCTAGATCATGTTTTATCCATGTTGTTGGTCCACATTGATCATTGTGTGCGTTGTTGATCATTTTCTTGATCCGGTTTTGTTTTTCATGTTATGCAACATTCATGATGGTTGTATTGTGTTGCGAATGTTTGTGGCATAATTCTTGGTGGTGCTTCATGTTCGAGGAGTTGATTTGGGTCCAGAATATATCTTAGCCAACATTTTTTTGGTCCGCATTTGTTATTATAGTGTGTGTAGTTATATTTTTGTAATTTGTGTTATGGGTTGAGCTGATCTTGAAATATAGGTTGATGATTTGTATAAATACATGCAATATTCATTTGTAAGTTGTATCTACATGGTATATGTGAGTGCGTGGTCAAATAAGTGTGTGAGAAAGTGTTTTGATCTTTCAAAAGTGTGAAGGAAGTGTGGCAGATCAGACTGTGCTTAACCGGAACTGTAACCAGACATGAGGAGATGCTATTCTATCAATTCATGACCCTCTGGATATAATCTAAAACTTTTTGTAAGACAGTGAATCTTCCTCAAGGTTGTAGCCCTTATTGTTATCGTGTTTGAGAAGTGAGCTCTAGGCAGTGTTCCTGAGTGCACGTGCATTCCCCATTGTAATATTTCATATACTTCTAATAGAGTATCATCTCATTGTGGGTAGGTTCCCACCGTGGCTTTTCCCTTGATCGGGTTTTCCACATCAAAAATCTTGGTGCTATGTGTGTTGTTGATGTGGTGTCGATTTGTGCTTTCACTGTGAATTATCGGATCTAAATTTGTGTTTAAATTAAGTAAAGTTTTTTGTGAAAACTGATTCACCCCCCCCCTCTCAGTTTGCTACATTGTTTCCAACAATTGGTATCAGAGCTAGATCCTCTAGAAGAAGCTTGGCCACTTGAAGTGATATGGGATGGCAACCTTTTCTTACAAGAAGAATAGTTTGAGATTTGATGGAACAAACTACACTCTTTGGAATAACCGAATGGAGTGTCACTTGAGATGCATCGGTTAAGATTATTGGAATATTATTAAGAATGTGTATATTGTTCCTTTGAATGGTCCTACCATTGTGGATGAGATAAAGGAAGTTGAATTCAATATTAGAGAGAAGGAAGCATTATTGAGTACCTTGATTGATTCTAAGATGACTAATGTGATGGATTTGTAGACTGCTCATGATATCTGGAAGAAGCTAGAGACTTTGCATGAAGGTGATAGTCATGTGAAAGTTGTTAAGTTGCAAAGCTTAAAGGGAAAGTATGAGATGCCGAAGATGGGAAAAGATGAGAACATTACCTCCTTTATGCAGAGAGTGAATGCACTTGTGTTGAACATTAGATGTACCAATGGAGTATTGGAAGAATATGAGATTGTAGCTAAAGTGTTGAGATTCTTTCCTCCTGCTTACAAGCACAAGGTTGTTGCTATTGAGGAGATCCGGACAATGACTAATGTGACTAGAGATATTCTGATTGGGAAGCTTGCTGCCTTTGAGTTGAGTGAATTTAGTGAATCTCTTCCTAAATCTAAATCCGCATTCAAAGCTACTGTATCTGGGAAGCAGAAATATGATCCAAGAGAAAGTTCTACTAGGGTGTCCAAATATGAGAAGGAGATGAGAGAGCTTGAAGAAGAAGAAATAGAGATTGAAGAGCTTGAAGCCTTGATTGCCAGAATATTTCTTAAAGGTGTCGGTAAGTATGAAGGTATATTTCCTCTTAAAAGTTTTTCATGTAATAAGATAGGACATTTTGCTTCAAGGTGTTCGGAAAGAGAAAGAGTTCCTAAGAAGCCACTTAAGCCTTACAAGCCTAAATATTAGAAGGTTTTATTATGCTAATGATGAAGGTGTGACTGATGATGAATCTGAGAGGAAATTCAGGTGATGAATGGGTGTTTGTTGCTATCAAGGAAGATGATCTGGTGACTACTGATTCTACTAGCTGCTTTAATGAAGAGAAAGATGAATGGGTTATTGACAGTGGTTGTTTGCATCATATGACAGGTGATAAGAGTAATTTTGTGAGTATGGAAAAGTATGATGGTGGTGTAGTAATATTTGGTGATGATAAAGCTAGTATAATTCATGGTAGAGGTTCTATTTCTCTTGATGTTAAGCATAACATAGATGTTGTTCTATATGTTGAAGGTCTAAAGCATAATCTTTTGAGTGTTCGACTAATGGTTGACAAGGGATATGGTTTGAAATTCAAGAATGGCAAGCGTAAGATTCTAAGTGGTTATGGAATTGAGATTGCATCAAGTACAAAGACTAAAGGTAATATATTTTACTTGAATGTTGGTAGTAAAAGTTGTTTGATTGCTCAAGTTGATGAAATTTGGTTGTGGCATAGAAGGATGTGTCATGTGAATTTTGATTGCATTGTTAAGATAAGTTATACTCAAGCTGTGAGAGATCTGCCTAAGTTGGTAAAGCCTACTAATCTGGTATGTAAGGAAAGTTAGTTAGGGAAGCAAACAAGAGTTACTTTCAAAAGCAAACAATATACTTCTAATGAAAAATATTGGATCTTGTGCATATTGATTTGTTTGGTCCTTCTAGAGTGAGAATCTTGTAGGGTGATAGGTACTTCATTTTGTTGATTGATGATTATTCAAGGATGATGTGGGTTACTTTCTTAAGGGATAAATCTAAAGCGTTGGAGAAGTTCAAGATTTTCAAAGCTAGATCGTTGAGACTGAGACTAGACTAAAGATGAAATGTCTAAGATCTGACAGAGGTGGTGAATTTACTTCTGGTAAGTTTAATGCATTTTGTGATGAGCATGGGGTGAAAAGATAGTTATTCGCACCATGGACCCCTTAGTAGAATGGTGTTGTGGAGAGGAAGAATAGGACAATTCAGGAAGCTGCTAGAACCATGATGATTGAAGGAAATGTTCCACATATCTATAGGAGACAAGTTGTGAGTACTGTTGTACACTTTTAACCAGGTGCATATTAAAGGTGATATCGGTAAGACTCCTTATGAGTTATGGTTTGGTCATGTTCCTACAGTTAGATATTTTTTAAAAATTGGACGTAAATATTATACTAAAAGAGATGAATATCTAGGAAAGTTTGATGCTAGAAGTGATGAAGGTATATTTTTTGGTTATTCTACTAAGAGTAAGGTCTACCAGTGTTTTATAAGAGATTGAGGAAGATAATTGAAAGTGCTAATGTCAAAGTGGATGAAGGAAATGTGTATTAGCCCAAATCTTGCATATATGATTCAAATGATCACAATGTCAGTTCAGGTAAAGGAAAGTAAGTGTAGACCTAGGATCAAACTCAGATTAATTTGGAAAATCTTGAGAATGAAGGAGAAGGTTCTAGTGCAGAAGAAAGAGCTCAAGAGTATGAAAATAGAGAAAATATGAAGAATCCCAGGTATGTAAGGTTAAATCATTTAGAGTATTTCTTTCTTTCTAAGATTAAACCTAAGGATGTTGATGAAGCTTGTAAAGATTAAAATTGGGTTAAAGGAATGAAAAAAGAATTGAATCAGATTGAAAAGAATAATACATGGATTCTTGTTTTTAGACCTAAGGATAAAAATGTAATTGAAACTAAGTGGGGTAACTGGTACAATTACAGGTGGAGTAACTGGTGCAGTTACTGGTGTAGTTGCATCTCCACTTGGTTCTTCAAACTTTCTAACCCATATCTTGGTGTAATCCTATTGTAATTCATCTACCATCTGCTTTCCTTTCTCATTTGTTTTGTCATTGCTAACCAATTTAGTCTTGCTTCTGCAGTACTTAGCAATATGGCCTATTTTGTTACACGCATAACATGTAGCATTGTTCTTTTGAATTTCTTTGCCATATCCGGTGTCATTCCTTGACCTACATTTATTAGCCAAATGTCCAAAATTTCCACATGCATGACACTTAACATTCATTCTGCAATCTTTTGTCTTATGACCATATTTCTTGCAATTTGTGCATTGACTGGGAACTGAATGATAGTTTTGATTTTCTCTATTTCTACATTGTTTAGCCATATGCCCAAATTTATTACAAACAAAGCATCTACCATTGAATTTGAAAGCATTAGATTTCCTTATCAGTTTCCTCTGGTCTAATGAGTTTTGTATACTGATTGTTTGATCTTCATTTGCAGTATCGGAGCTTTCACCTTGTACAAATCCAAGTCCTCTAGAATCTTCACTCTGCCTTTGTCTTTTTAATAAATCATCCAACTGTGCAACACTAATCCTAATTTTTTCTTTATACTCACTTGCAGTAGTCAGATCATCTCTCAGAGTTATTATTTGTCTCTCTAGCTCTTGTTCATTATTCTAAGATTGTACCAAACCAGTTCTCAATATATCATTCTCATGAGCCAATCTGCCACAATCTTCAAAAAAAATTTCAGAGATACAACAAGATTTTCTTCCTTCTTCTTTCTATCCTCAATTTCTTTAGACATCCTCATAGCCAAGTCTTGCATTTCATTCTTCATGAGCATGTTTTGTTGACTTAGCTTCTGACATTGTTCCTTAAGTGCATTTTTCTCTTCATCATCCTAATTTTGTAAAAGTTCCTTCCTCCTAGCTTGAGCTGATGATAACCTTTCTTGTAGAATGAGAATGAATTCATTATCAGAATTCAATTCATCTTGTAGCTTTAAGTTCTTCAACCTTTCAGCATCATAATCCTCAAGTACCATCTCAATTTGCTTCTCCATAGCCATGTTCAATGATTCCAATTTCAGGATCTTCCTCAAGCTGTTAAACTTCCTCCGAGGCACCCGGATCTGATACCAATTGTTGGAATACAATGAATCCAAGAACACTGAGAGGGGGCGGGGGTGCGGGGGGGGGGCGTGAATCGGTGTTTTGTTGGTAATATAAGATTTTACCTTATTATAACATATACACATAAATCGGTAAATGAAGAAACATATAACATGAAGTAAATAAACCAGCCATATGAATGAACACCATAACACACAAAATTTTATACGTGGAAAACCTCAAAGAGGAAAAACCACGGTGGGATTTGTGACCCACAATATCAATTCATTGGCCATATGAAAGATATTACATAGCATGGGGGCCTGCACATGCAAGAAGGCACACTGCTCAACACAAAAGAGTCTCACTGACTACAAGCTTATGTTGAGATAAAACAGTAATGGTGAACTCACAAAATGCATTTATAATGTCAAAAAGAGTTTCTGTTATAGCTCTATTTTGTACCGGTTCATAAACCTCAAACTCTTTTACCGGTATCTCTTTTCCTCCAAGAATGCTTTACAAACAATCTACTAATCTTTGCATGATATAACTTTCGCATACAAATAACCTACATATATATCCTTCGCATCACACTATTCTACTTCCTTTTCATATATAAAAATGACCTAATAAACTGACTTATATATCCTTTACAAACAATATGCCTTATGTCGACTTACAATGCATTACAAAATGATTTTACAAATAAAACCTTTTGGATCCCAAACTGATGTCGACTTCACTGAAGTGTTGGATGTTGGTGTCGGTGATGACCCTGATTACTCCAATGTCGGTATCTATCGGTATATGCCTTCTATAGAATCTTGTTGCCATCAATAACATATGTTTCCAATGAGTGTCAATTGCTAACAATATCAAAGTTGTATATGATGTGCCTACTGCTATATATTGTGATAATTCAAGTGCTATTAACATTTCTAAGAATCTAGTGTTGCATTCCAAGACAAGTCATATATCAATCGAGTTTCATTTCTTGAGAGAGAAGGCGAATGAAAAGGAAATCAAATTGGGATATGTATTTACAAAGGAACAAATTACAGATATCTTCACAAATCCTTTGCCTAAAGATACCTTTGAGTATCTCAAAGAGAAGCTAGGGGTGATTTCCCCTCCTGATGAGAACTAGGATGCATGGATTTGCATCAATCCAGTAAACTTCACTGTTATATCTTGTGCTCTGGATTGATGAGTGGTGACTGCTACTCAGGGGGAGTAGTCAATGTTGTGATTTGTTGTTCAGATGTTTAGCTAGAGATTGTTGAGAGTTATGTGTCTTTGGCATTGTTGTCAAAGGGGGAGAGAATCATGTGAAAAACTATGTAATATCCTAAGGGGGGGAGAGTGAATATTTGTATTGTTATGAGGAGATTGCTTTCTTTCTTTGCATTGATTATTTTTTCACATTCATATGTTACTATCAATGCCAAAGGGGGAGATTGTTGGATATTGTTGGAATAATGTTTTGTCATTGTTGTCAACATATTTCTCTATGTGTTCCAGTGTTGCAATCAGATTAAATGAGTTGGTTTGACTAGTGTGTTGTAGATGAGTTGTTGCAAATTAAAGGGTTTTGAGATAAGTATCTCTAGTTGATTCAACTAAGGTTTATATGTTTTGCATGGTGTTTTGATTGATTTGTGTGGTTCAGTATTGAGGTTGGTTTTCATTTATTCAATGTTGATCAGTGTTTTAGTTTTTTCTCCGCATTGCTCCGGAATTGTAACATCTTGTTTTATAGATTTGGCAGAGTGTTTGGAATGTTCATGTGTGTCCTCAATTGGTATTTTGGATATGTTGATATAGTTTTGTCATTGATGTCAACACCTGTCATCACTTGTCAACACTTATCAGCACTTGGAGATTTTGGTTATGTTCACCGGCAAGCAAGTGACTTATGCACAGTCATCGGTATTTGGTTCATCGGTAGATTATATTGTTCACCGGCACTTGAAATGACTTGGAAACTACTTGGCTATGTCAAAGACATTATTCGATCACTCAATTTTGGCAATTTGGTCAATAGTTTATTCGGGTTTGCATATTTGTTGTTACCAGCAAATAGGTCCACGATAAGCACTGACAGGCTTATCTATTCTAGATCAGCACGACACACTATGGAGATGATTTATTATTATTGTAAATGCATTGAGCCGACATCATGCATCAAATATTGATTTGTTTGTAATTGATTGTATTATAATATCTTTTAGTGAGTCGACCTATTCGATTTGGTCTTAGGTTATGGTATATATGTAAGATCTTATTTGTAAGATCAAATATAGATGTGATTGTGAATGCGAAAAGGATTGCAATAAGGTATATGCGAGAATAAGCAGAGCTATACACGTAGACATCATCTGAAGGTTGAAGGAAGATTTTGTGAAGGCAATCAGAACTTAACCGGTATTGAATCCAGTATATGAAGATGCTATTTTATGCAGTACATTTTCATTGGATCTAACCATCCAACCGTAGTCAATGTGACTCTCATTTTATGACTGATTAGTGAGCTCTAGGCAGGTGGCCTTTATGTATGTGCAGAATCCATATTGTAAACACATACTATCTGCAGTAGTATCATTTGATTATGGGTAAGGCTTCCCACTGTGGTTTTTCCCCTTACAGGGTTTCCACGCACAAATATTGGTGTTATGTGTTGTGGATGTTATTGTCTTTTTGTTTCATGCATTAATCTTTACCGGTATTGCAATTAACTATTAAGACAGTCTACCGACATAAAGTTTGGTTTACCGGTATGAAGCATTAAGTTTTGGTTAAGTAATTTTTGGTTGAATTTATTGGACAACTAATTCATCCCCACCCCCCCCCCCCTCCCTCTCAATTATCTCCGGGACCTAACAGGTTCATGATTTGGAGGTCCGCAAGTGAATTTTTCAATTTGACAGTCAGTATAGTTGGTGTTCTTGAGGTTTGGTATAATGATGATGAAGATTCTAGTAAGTGGTGATGGTTCAGTTGTTGTTGTGGTAATTGACATTTCTTGTGGATGTTTCTAGATCATTTTTTATCTGTGTTGTTGGTCCGTATTAATCGTTGTGCACGTGTTGATCATTTTTTTTATCCAGCGGTGTTCTTCGTGTTATGCAACATTCATGATGGTTGCAACATGTTGTGGATGTTTTTGGTGTAATTCTTGGTGGTGTTGCGTGTTTGAGGAGTTGATTTGGGTCCAGACTATATCTTAGCCAATATTGTTTTGGTCTGAATTTGTTATTGTAGCATGTGTGGTTATATTTTTGTAATTTGTGTTATGGGCTGATGAGCCGACTTTGAAATATAGGTTGTGGTTTGTATAAATATATGTAATATTCATTTGTGAGTTGTATCTGCATGGTATCTCTAAGTGTGTGGTTGACTAAGTGTGAAAGCAAGTGTTTTGATCTTTAAGAAGTGTGAAGGAAGTGTGGAAAATCAGACTATGCTTAACCGGATCTGTAACCAAGCATTAGGAGATGCTATTCTATTAGTTCACGATTCTCTTGATGTAATCCAAATCTTTTTGTTAGATGGTGAGTCTTCCTTAGGGTTGTAGCCCTTATTGTTATTGTGTTTGAGCAGTGAGCTCTAGGTAGTGTGCCTAAATGCATGTGCATTCTGCATTGTAAAATATAAAAAAAAATCTAATAGAGTACCATCTCATTGTGGGTATGTTCCCACCATGGTTTTTCCCTTGACCAGGTTATCCATGTCAAAAATATTGGGGTTATGTGTGTTGTTGATGTTGTGTAAACTTGTGCTTTCATTGTGAATTATCAAATCTAGATTTGTGTTTAAACTAAGTAAAGTTTTTGTGCAAACTGATTCACCCCCCCCCTGCCCACCCTCTTAGTTTGTTGCATTGTTGCCAACAAAACTATGTCACTAACATTAATTGAATAGTACACAAATGGGTGCCCATCTTGATTTAATAGGAAGATGCATCAATTCAAATGTCAAATATTTTTTCAATGTTAATAATTGCTAGAATGTACACTTTATGAAAAAGCATTGTTTGAGCTCTTGTAAGGCATTTTGTTGTGTAATTATCCAAAAATATATTTCCATTACATACATGATTAGGTGTGAAACCAAGTGATGCATGAGAGTTTAAGGATAACCTATATTAGTAATTTGTAAATTCAAGAAATTTTATAGTTCAATGATATTGCATAGAGCTGTACAATCTCGAATCACCTTAATTTTCTCCAAGCTGGCATTGATGCTTGTGTACTCAATGCATATCCTAGATACTATTTTTTTTGTGCTAAAGTTAAGCTTCTTGAAGTTGGCATGCAAATATATTGATGTAGAGTATCCAAGACATGAAATGCGTTCTTCACATACTCCCAATTATTTCTAAACATGAGGAGTAATACATGTTGAACACACACTGAATGCTCAGGGGGGGGGAGGGGGGGTGGGGGGCACAGGGGTGAATTAGCATTAACTAATATTTTAGACTTCAATCTTGCATCAAACAAGTTTATTCCATGCATCCACTTCAAAGAGTATTAAATGAAGAATCATAAAATCATTAACACAAGAACACCAATATTTATACGTGGAAAATCCAAGCTAGGAAAAACCATGGTGAGTGCCAACCCATAGAAATGAACCACTATAAAAATATTTTACAAAAAGAGAGCTAACTGTACTTGGGGAAAGATTAAAAAAATGACTTGTAGACCTAATGCTAACTATAACAGGGAAAGACACGGTATTACAAGATATAGAAAAAGAACTACATGAATAAAGGCATCTTTGTATGTTGATTGTGGTTTCTGTTATAGCACAAATTCTGACCTTTGTGAAGTATCTGGACCTCCAAGTTTCTAGATCATTGCTCTTATATCAATTGTCACCTCTGTACTACAATACACTCTAATGTAGTAACTTTACTTGCATCATCATCCTTACATGAAGTTGCACACATATTCACTACCGTATTCCACATGCACGTGTATCTCTATCTTTTCTCACACACAAGTCATCTATAATGTGTATGTATAAATATACCAAATTGGAACAACAATATCTTCACCAAGTCGGACAAAAGAAAGATTGTAACGTGTATGCACATTTTTTACCTGAAATATACAACCAGACCAAAATATGAAACACAACAACCTAATCCAAACCAAAGCCAAAAACCAAATGAGCAACTCTGGACCAAAAAAACACTTCATGTGTCATCACCGAACCAAAAGTGTATGTTACAACTAACTCTAATAGAATAGCCCAAACATATGTACCAATCATATAAATTTAAAATATCATGAATCTAGACCAAAACAAGCAACACCTGTGCCACAATAATCAAACTTCCAACTGTCTTTACCATCAACAACATTCAAACATGTTAATATCAAGTGAATCAATGGCCAATGCAAACTATCTATAACCAAACCATAATACCAATCCAAAGTGACCTCTAGTCCAAAAGAATAATTGTAAACATCATCATTGTAACTAATTTTTTTGTTGTCTGGACCAAAACCCATTCGAACCACACTGTTTGACATCAATGACAACAAAGAATATATTTGTAGCAATACAAATAGATAATGATGAGGGGTGTATATGGTGAAAATATGATGATGAAAACTTATTGTAAACCATAAAGATCCAACCATAAAAAATCTAAGTCCTACAATGAAACATCCACCATACACCAATAGAGATACCTAAGATCATGCAAATCATCAAAATAAAGCAATATTACCATTCACATGTCAAGTAGGGTTTCAATCTTTATTGTCTCCTATCTCCATTGATCTTGTTTGATATATTTGCTCTCAGATTTTATGTGTGCACAAGAGCTCAATAAAGAATGGATTGTGGTTGATAGCTTGATCGCAAGAAGGCTTGATTGACGCAGTCATTAGGGTTGACAATGAAGAAGGGTATCTTCTTATATAGAAGAAACTTTAGGAAATTGAGGGATGCGATTAAAAGATGAAGAGGATAAATAGTCGGCTAAGATTAAAGGGTATGTAGAAGAAATAATAAAATGATAAAGGGGGTAGGTAAGAGAGGATTAAGAGATATATATAAGTGGCATGTGTCATAGAAGAAAAAGTTAACGAATTAATTAAATAAATAAAGATTTATTTAATTAATAGAAGAAAGGCGATAATTAAATAAATAAAAATATTAATTTAATTAAAGAGGACAATTTCTCTCCTTATAAACCCAAATGTACAACAACAATAGAGAAATAAACATAAAATGCAAGAGAGGAAACACTTGCTTTCTATTATCTCAATGAAATGAAATTACAACATTCGGAAAATATCATGTAACAATCACATGGGCATTCCCATTGCAATAATCTGCACTACCAGAACTGTCCTCTATAACCCTCGTTCACCCCTTTATATAACATTTATAATCACCTTAAAATGTTCTAGAAGTGTAATTTTTTCCCTTTTGGCACCCAGCGATCCATCGATTCATTTTTCCCACCCAAATGGAATTTCATTGAAACTTGAGTTTTGGTGGCACAGCTTCCGAGAGCGATAACTTTTGACATGGGCATCTGATTTTCTATTATAATCTATCGTTGGAAAGCTTATGAAGAGACCTACAAAAACAAATACATCAAAGATCTATTTGTCTGGGTTTTGAACCTTTTCAGGGCCTCTAAGGCTTTCAATTTTGAGTTTTAAGCTTCATTGGAGAAATTGCTCTAGACAAAAACTTTGACATCTTTCAAACCATTCAGGATATTGAGTTGATTATGCAATCATCTTATTTTTCAATTTCACTCCTTCGGACTAGTTTTCACATCCATATGACAAAAATGAGCAAAAGTCTTGAAAATAGCACATGACTATTTTTGGCTATTTTTAGCTTCTACATGTCTTATATAGTGTATCCAACCTAATGGGTCCCACAAAACTAAGGAGAAACTACAAAATAAAATAAAATATATTTCTTTTTTTGGGTGATGCAAGATTTCTCCTACACCCTAGATGCTCATGCATCAAACACTCGAAGTAATTTGAGAAGTTCACATCTCAGGTGTTCAGAGGAAAACCAAGGCGATTAACCTCTTCTTTAGACAACCATGAATAATCTTCAACAAGCCTTCCTTTCCACTTGACCAAATACTCCTCATATTGTATGTTTCTTGTGCTTTTGCCCACACAGCTATCTAAGATGTCTTATATCTCCTCTTTCTTTGAAGTAGTTGTTGGAACATTCCACTATGCTTTTGTTGTTTCATCTTCAATACCACCTTCATGATACTCTATCAAATCTAAAATATTGAAGATAAGTGAAATGTTAAGTCCACTTGGAAACTCTACCTCATAAGCATTTCCTGAATCATGCTTCTTCAGGATTCTGCATGGCCCAAATTTCTTCATCTTTAATTTATTATATGTTCCCATTGGAAACCTCTCTTTTCTTAGGTACTTATCATCCTTAGCCTTGTACTGATTATTCATCTTATCAATATGATTTCTCACTTCTTCATGCAAGCTCTTCAGGTTCTCTACAAAGCCTATTGAATATTCTGGACAACTGAGAGGGGGATGAATTAGTTGTTTATTACAAATTATAATGCAATTCCCACATAAACAAATCTGATATAGATTAGATTCAAATTATTTAACCAAGAATATATAAGAGCATAAAACAACACACACATGAAACACCAAATATGACGTGGAAAACCCAAGAAGGGAAAAACCATAGAGAATGTTAGTTCTAAATATGAAAACACCTGTTAGGGCGACACCAGTTAAAGTGATTTTTACAAGATGGATCACTGCCTGAGTTTCTCACTACGGGTGAGCTCACTGCCCAGCTAAAATTGCCAGAAAAAGGAGGGCTCGCTACTCAGAGGAAGAAAGAAAGAATTTACCACAAAGGCACAACTGCCACTCTGCTACAATGCCAAAAGAAACCTTAAGCTCACTACCACCAATACCAAACAACATCAACAAACAACCACACTGATCAACCACTTTGCATCACCAATGATAGATCTTCCTTTTACAATAAACTTCGTGTACTATATAACCCTCTTATATATATTTCATTGCAACCATTATCTATATATACTAATCTCCAAAATAGTTTTTCCAAGTCAGCCAAGGAGATAATAAACCATAATTCAAAATAGGTCTTCACTAAGCATTCTTGTGGTGGAAAGGAATGAGAAGTGGACCACACCACAATCCAATAACATGTTATCCAAATGCCTCAATTATTGAACTGAGAAGATAGAGCATTTGAGGTTAAACAGACCAAATAAGAATAATTTTGGAGCACAAAAATGTGTCAAATCAGAATAACAAACATATATGCATTAGAAGTATAAATCCAAAAACACAACAAGAGAACTAAAGATGTGGAGCAATGTGAAGCTTTGCAAACTCTGTTAAACAAATATCATCACCACAACATAGATTTCCGGAGAACACTTTTTGGACCACCAAAACATGAGAGAAGAATCCCAAAACAATATCCAACAACGGACCAACATATCATAAATATATCTACAATAAATCAAAACATCTGGAGCAAAAACCAAACACTAAAACTGAATCAATACGTTGGCATCAATAACAACCATACTAAAACATCAATCAAAGTCACATTTGTAACAATCTCTCCCTTTGTAATTGATGGCAACATTCATCAATAATAGACAATTTCTCCAACATGTTCAACAAGACTTCTCAAAAACACTTCTCCCCCTTAGAAAGAAAAACTATATACTGCCTTCTCCAAACTTCTCAAGCACAAACTTCTGATACCTATACCCCTTTGACATCAAGGACAAAGGTGATCATTAGCTCAACTTCAAAAACCACATAACTCCCCCTAAGAGGAAGCTCCAAATATTAGCTTAGACTGAAATATGCATGAAATATCCTAGACTAATGCATTGCCAAATGCATTTAGTTCAAACTAGGAAGGAGAATAACCCCTAACATTTGTCGAACATATTCAAAAGTATCTTTTCACAACACCTTTCTAAAAATATTTGCAACTTGTGATTTGGTAGGTACATATTTAATTTTTACTTCATTTTCCAAGATTTTTTCTCTCAAGAAGTGATACCGAATAGAAATATGCTTTGTTCTGGAATGAAAAATTGGGTTCTTAGCAGGGAAAACTGTAAGAACCCCCTCCCCCCCCCCTTGACAAGGTGTAAAAACCTGGCGAAAGCTGTATAATTCTCAAGGAAATTTTTAATTTTACTGGCAAATTTTTGCAGTTTACGGAGAAAAAATAATAATCTCCATTGGCGAATTAGTCATGATCGCTCAAATTTTGTGAAAAATCCTGGCAAATTGTAATGTTTTTAAAACCAAAAAAATATTTGCATGGCCGAATTGTAATGTTTTTAAAACCAAAAAAATATTTGCATTGGCAATTTCAACCTATTTTCAAACCATTAAAAAAAAATATTGGCGATTTCAACCTATTTTCAAACCATAAAAATAAAATATTGGCGATTTCAAGCTATTTTCAAACCATAAAAAAAAATATTGGTGATTTCAAGATATTAAGTCATTAAAACACGTGGCACACAGTTGTCAACTCTTTGCCTGAAAGACTGCCCATTAGAAAATCTCGCGACCTAGTGACAATCCCTTACGACTCTATCTCCAACTCGCAAGCTGAAAATGCTAAGCCTTCATAACCTCGAGATCTGGCGACTGAGGGAAACTAAACTGCCACTCGCCAATTCTCGTCCACAAAATGTTAAGTCCTCGTCACCGCAGTGACTTGGAGATAGTGGTAACTTTAACCCTTATCGCATACTCACCAACATAAAACTATTTATCTCTAAGCCGCTAGCATTTCACTCGCAAGCTTGCGGCTTGATCAAGTCTTCAGACATTTAACTTCGCGAGATGGCAATAACCATAAAACTTAACCACAAACTATCTAGTCACTAGCTCGCGACCTAAAAATGCTAACATTAAACAAACATGAGAGCTAGCAACAACTGTATGAAATGAGTTACTCGCTAACTCTCATGGTTATAATGTATGACATCAGACCAACTCGAGATGTCGTGACCAAAGCAATTTCATTAACAATCTCTAGCTCGGTAACATACAATGCTAACACCCAAAAATCTAGAGACCTCGCGATGTAAACCCAAACCAACTTGTTGCTAGCTCGTGGCTTGATCACATCTTCAGGCATTTTACCTCGCGAGCTAGCGATAACCATAAAACTTAACCACAAACTATCTAGTCACTAGCTCGCAACCTAAAAATGATAACATTAAACAAACATGAGAGCTAGCAATAACTGTGGTGGCCAGCTAATATGTACGAGGAATTTTTAAGGCTTGGATGCCGACTCATTCCTGAGGGACTAGTTTGAAGGTTTATACTGAGTCAAGGTTGATTAAACAAGCGAGGACGACGGTTTTAGAGGCATAAAAGGATTGGACAGCTTCTGAGTTAGAGATGGGAGATCACGGATTTCTCTGAGAAATCAAAGCTCAGGTTGCTTGTTGTCAGGGATTCTGAAGCAAAATTTGTCCAATCAAGAAGGAATAAAATCAGAACAAAATCGTTCACAATAGATGAGCCTTAGCAAGATGCAGTGGATTTGAAAGGCATGACTTCTAGAGTCTACAGTCATGTTGAAAAACACCAAAATGATGATTTTTCACGTGAATGAGCATCACCAAATGAATTTTTAAAAGGTTATAAATATAATGGAGTGGTGACTTAATTGGTAGAAGAGAAAAGAAACCTTTTTCATTTTCTGAGAGTGGTTTTTTCCTCAGAAAGGAAGATGATGTTTGAGCGGGATCATGCATGGAGTTGTTGTGTGCTATGTGATATCGGATGGGTGTTTTTTTGTTTTCTCCTATGTGAGTTTGTTTATTGTTAGAGGGGTTGTGAAAGTGAGAAGGATTGCCAGAGGGGGTGTGAAAACCTTTTCTTTTCAAGAAAGGCCAAGCATGGCACATCCTCTGCTTCTACTTTGCCACAAGATGGTAGGAGGTTTGAAGAAGGAGCCCGTAAAGGAATGAAAGAAGGATTTGTTTTGGTG
Organism: Cryptomeria japonica; assembly: GCF_030272615.1. Classification (NCBI taxonomy): domain Eukaryota; kingdom Viridiplantae; phylum Streptophyta; class Pinopsida; order Cupressales; family Cupressaceae; genus Cryptomeria; species Cryptomeria japonica. The sequence goes on along the minus strand of NC_081407.1, from coordinate 268,832,742 downwards.
GGGAGTGGTAGCCAGTCATCTTTCTGATGATATGGAAGTTGCAACCCCTCCCCAACATATTACATTTACCCTAAAGCTCCTCTTTCTACTTTCCCTGATCATGGGAATGAAGGCTCGAGCTCCTCTTTCCATTTTCTTTGTTCCTAGGCATGAAGGCTTCCTCCTCTATTTGGAAATGATCTGTTGGACAGAACGTAACATCTCACATTCCATCTAAAGGCATCAGGGTGATAATGGCATGGCTCAAGCAGTTTTGCAAGTTGTATAGTCATTGGGGTTCCTTTTCTAGTTCCAGTAGTGATTCTAGACTCTAGGAGAAGGGAGCAAGTTGTATAGTCATTTATAGAGAAGATGAAAAGAATTTAGTGTCAAGCTTTGTGCAGGTTCTTGAAGGAGTTATATATAAATTTATTTCATGATGGTTGACAGAAGTAGTAATTTTATTCAATACAAATTAAATTATGATCTATTTCTCTTTGGTGTATAATTCTATCTCTTTCAAATGATCAGAATCATGAGTTTTAACTTTTTTCATTTGTTGCATTGTTATGGTGTATGTAATTTTTCATTTAATGCTTCCTATTATGCCCAGGAATGCAAAATTTCTGTTAGTCTGGAATCATATTAAGGATTCACCTCATTGTAATTGGTGGGCAGATTATAGGTATGAGTAAATGCCAACTTTATGGAGGAGGGAAAACATGTACATGATAGTCATAGAACACCTCCATGTATATTACATAAACATCCATATCATATAAAATCATAAGAGTATTAAGAATTAAAGTATCAAACACCACAATAGATAGGAATACAACATAATTAGTAAAACATGCATGCAACTCAATTAAAGAGAATATCGTTTGAGGATCCAATTCCATGATAGATGTTATAGATAAATAACAATTTCATAGTCAAAGGCAAACAAGAAAACATATTCACCCACAATGAATCAACTATTATAATTGGAAGGTCACTTCACCAAGTCAACATCAAGACAACACACCAGTGCCTTATCCTAGGGCATAGAGTCACTTACAATTCAAAGACAACTTGATAATAAACTTTAATAAGATTCATTTGTAGATAAATAGGAAAGAATATGCCATTACATACACAACCCAGATTCATATGTAAATTGAAAAACCCTTGACCATTCAATTCACAGTGAAAACATAAATTCAACACAAAGACAATTATGTGAAGATCTCAAACTGCAAATGATATTGATATTATATTCATAATGATATCAAAAAGTTAATTCAAAATGTGATTCAGCTATGCACTTATCAAATTCTTGAACAGTTGATCTATTATAACTATATTAGAGTTTCCAACATCAATAAAAGTGGCCAACTGGCCATCCCTCTCTACCAATCAAAAAGAAAAAGTGGTCATCCCTCTCAAATTAATCTTGGAATCCTTTTATAAGATGAGGATTCAACAAGCTTAGAATTACTGTGAGGAATCTTGGGTAGCAACCTGACATTTCTTCTTTTGCTTTAGCATGGCTTGCCACCTGTCCACCTCTTTGTTTGTTGGCCAACTAAATACCTTTACCTCTTCCAACTTTGCAATTGAATCTGTCCATCTAGCATCTGTAACTGCTCTAGCCTCAACAATAAACTTTGCATGGTCAACCTCAACCTTGAACAGTGAATCAAGCATACCGTTAAGGAAATCAACATCAACCTGTTCATCTATATGCTTGATTATTTCTTCTTCCTCCAGAATCAAATCAAATTCGCTGGTCCAATCAGAAACTGATTTCAAATATCCATTACTACCATAAATTTAAGGCACCAATTTACTATAACCTTCCCTAAATGTCTACAATTTTTCATTTATAAGCACATCCTTCCCTATGAAAAATGCATAAGTTGCATTCATTACCTCCACCATGTCTTTAGTGTCACTGATCTTGGGAGGGAACTCGTCACTATACATCATTGCAGTATCTAGCTTATCCATTAATCTGTTTCTTCCTAACCAAACATTGAACAAAGGTCCAAGAAAAGCGACAACCTCAAAGGATGTTTTACTTGCCTCTTTAAAATAAATGTGCAAATAATGCACTACCATCAATTTTCCTTTCAATACATTAATCCTGTGTTTTAGGATTCCTGACACAATAGAGATAGCCTTGACATTTTGTTCATTTTCAAGCTTTTCAATTTTCTCTGTGTATTCCTCCATTTTTGTTGTCACATCAGCTGGTATTTCTTGTACTTGTTCTGTAATCTGTATTGGAGGGGGCTCATTTGCAATTTTTTCTTTCAACTCCACTAACTCTTCCTCTAGAGCGCCCTTCTTCATCAGTGTCTCTTCATATTTTTTAGATAATGCAATCAATTGGCTATATGTTTCTGTGTATCTTCTTAACAAATCCTCTGTTTTTGATAAATTCATGAAAGAAACTTGAGTAAAAAATGAGGCAATCTCCATGTCAGTTGTGTTCTGCGAATTCTAGATCATTCTGTCAGCTTTCTTTTCTACTTGGATATTTAGAAGGTGGGGCTTTTGAGTGGAAGGGGCCAAAGACCAAGAAGCAAGTGTCTTTGACTTAGGATTAAATCTTGATCCTCTTATTATATCTCCAATTTCAAATTCAGTTTTAAACATTGGGTCCTCTTGCTTCCTAATCTTGATCAATAATAAAAATAGACTGGATATCCCAGTCAGACATCATAATGATACCAGTACTCTTAATCAATTGTCTTGCCTATTCCATAGATATTTGCTCCCTATCAGGATCATATTCTTGCAGGGCCTTGATGATCTCTTCTTTCTTTTCTACATTTCCTTCCTCTATGATCAGATTTTGTCTTAATTGATTTTGTTTCAACCTTGTCAAAAAACTTTTAAATTCATCTGACTTAATAAAGTCATCATCTTTCATGATCTCATTTGACAACATCACATGCTCATCAAAGCCTTGAGCAAGGGCTTCGTTTGTTTCTCCTTGTTCTTCATTATGCCCCGCTTCTCTGAGATGTGTCCTTATTTGATGAGAGTAGTGTCCTTGTTCTGTAACAATTGCTCTAGCAGGGTCTCTCCTCACAATTGTACCGACCTCTTTGGTTTTTTGTTTCTTTGCAGTTGGCACTCGGGTAGATTGAACTTCATCCCCACTCTCTACATCATCAACAGGCACACTAAGTGGCCTCTTTCCATGTGAAGAATTCCCATCTTGGGGGTCTTGCTGCTGAGCAACCACTTCTGGAATTTGAGGCATTTGTTTCATCTGAGATCCTCTCTAGGTACGGGTTATCAAGGCAAAAACCTGAGAGACTAGGGTCAACAACCTTCAATTTTGCTTCAACTCTCATCAATTTTTTCCATTTTCTTCTCCTTTCTTGTACTTCCTCTTTTCTCAGCACATTTCTAACCACATCTTCATCATCCAATGGTTCATGGTCCTTTATTATGGCCCAAGGTGTCATTTTTGGCAATGTACATTTAATAAATTGTTCAAGATCACAGAATCTAGACACAACATTAACCAACCTATATTGTTTAAGGAAATTGTTTACTTCATCAAAGGAACTCCTACCAATGGTAAAATCAGACACAACTTAAAGCCTAGGAAGAAGAGAACCCTTCCTGTGTTTGTCAAGGTATTATTTTTCAACTAGGGTCAATTGTCAAATAAACTCCATAAAAGAAATCCTAATTGGAACAAATTTTGGTAGAATATGGGGAGGCTGAGGAAACCCATAGACTCTGATCACAGTAAAGTTATTAGAAAAGAAAAAGTCCCCCCAATTATGTGAAATAGACCAATTTGGAACACACTAATAAGGTCTCAAAACTCTCCTAACATTAATTGGCAATCGTTCCCAATTTATTCCTAGCATTTCCATAATTGGCAAAACAATCCAATTTTAAAAGAAAAGGAAAGAAGAATGGGGAGAACTACTATCCCAAACCTGGGTCCATCTTTGTATTGGCATTAAGACACCCAATTCTTCTTTGAAAAGCTCCAATTCTTTATCCATGATCTCAACATTATAGAACAAGATTAAATGCATCAGCAATGAATAATGCTTGAATGTAGGGTTGGGTGCACCACTCTGAATTTCTACTAGAGCATTATGAATGTGTTCAACCACATAGCCCACATAATCATAATATTTGTTAGCATCTGGGTGTTGAATGTCCATAGCCATCATCAGTAATTCAGCTGACACTGTTGAATCTCCATCAAAACCCAACACTCTACATAATCCATAGATTGTACAATGCATATAATGGTGGAAAGGTGTGATGTCAAATGGTAGTTTGATACTATCTGGAATTATAACCAGTTTCCTATTCACCCTAGGCATGTATCTAGGCATTGCATGCTTCTTGATAACACCTTTGTATTTGTCATAATCCTCTAAAATCTAATCTATATCTGTACATGCAACACCAGTAATCTGGAAAGCTTCAACAAAGCTAGCTCTATTAATTGAAACTAGGGCAGACTAGTTCTTTCTTCTGATTACCCTAGATACTGGGCAATAGCGTTTGGCCAACTCTTTGATCAAATCCACATCAACATACACATCTGGCACAATTAACTTTGCCATATTTAAATCCCAAGGGTTTAACATTGGGACACCCTTAACCCGATTATTCCAGAAATAATGAAACAAAGCAAAACAGTCATATGAAGCGTGGTCAGGTTTCTACATTGGCTCCATAAATCTTTCCATGCCAAATCATTTGTATTCAAAGCAACAGAAGTCCCTGGTAGAAAATCTACAAATTCTTCTTTGTATTTCGTCTCAATGGCCTTAGGCTTGGAACCTCCAGGTCTCTACTTGTCATGGCCTTGGGCATGGAACCTCCAGTTCGACTCATCGCCTTGCTCATTTTAGCTGCAGGAGAAAAACTTAACCAATTTTCTGAAATTTTCCCACACCCAACACTCCGAATTATCCAACATTGTTGCAGAGCTCAATTCATTGGATTACCTTGAAGATAGAATGCATTAATGCAATTATACAAAATCTCAGCTCGATCATGCAATTTATGGTATTTGGGTACCATCACTTCTCTCAAGTCCATTAATTGCTACACTTGCATGAACTAGCTATTGTGGCATTAATTCAAAGCTGAAGTACTCGAGCAAAATTTAAATTCATGCGCTTCTATTTGATTTGCGATTTCTATTCAAAACTTTTACAGAACCCAACAAACAAGTCCATGTGTCAATCCCCATCTTTAATCACACACTCACAACTGGTTATAACAATTTGGAAAGTAACTGGCGAGTTAGCGACAATGCTACCAAATCCTCTTAATTGCAAGCTCGCAACACCTTTTATGAATCCTCAAAGAATCTTGCGAGTGAGCGATAACCATTGATCATCATCAAGCCCTTCAGTCACAACCTCGCAACAACATTTGTAATATTCTTTCTTTACTTGCGAGCTGGCGACCACTGCAAATCTAACAAAACAACTTATTTCATCACAAGCTCCCAACTTGAAACTTAACTTGACTTAAACCCTTGCGATTCAGTGACAACAAGACACTCAACCGCCATCACATGCTCATAACACTTTTTGACTTAAGACTTACAAACCCGCGAGCATGCGATGACCACAAAATTAGACCAAAACTTACTTGTCGCTAGATCGCAACATAAAATGCTAAACAACTTCAAAACCTACGAGCAAGCGACGAAACCAACTAAGTTGCGATACCAACCACATTGCATGATCACAAATTAAAATTACTTAATTGCAAACACCTAGCGACCTTGCGATAACATCAAATCACACCCAGTCGCAACCTCGCAACATAAAATGGTCAAGTGCAAAACATCTTTTGAGGTAGCGACAACTAAAATCTCCTAATACTCGCAAGCTCACGACTTAAACTGACTTGATGATAAAGGACCTGCGAGCTAGCGATAACCATAAAATCTCAAAACTATTTATTTCTTGACTGTAGCGACCCAGCGAGTACCAACAAAAATTGATGTTTTATGTTAATTACCTTCATAAATAGGTGCGAGCAGTGACACACAGACCACTAATGACTTACTCGCTAACTCTCGCGGCTATAATGCATGGCATCAAACCAATTCGAGACCTCACGACCAAAGCAATTTCATTAACAATATCCATCTCGCTAACATAAAATGCTAACACCCAAAAAACTAGAGACCTCGCGATTTAAACCCAAACCAACACTCGCTAACTCACCACTTAAATTTTTAAACATGAAAATTATCTGCGAGTTAGAGATGAAACATTAAACATGTCTCATTGTCTGACCAACCATTTGACCATACTTGACATTGACATGGACAAATAAAGAGAGGACAACTCATATTTTCAATGCACGACAACTTCGGTTTACTAGCCAACTAAGACAAAAAACAAACACAGAACCCTAATCGCCATGAACATCATGTTAAGCATTTAATGTAGAACAGTAGAAAGGTTCTAACAGTTATGCATTATGAATAATTTTATGGATCTTGTGACACAAATTGTTGCATTTCATGTTCAAAATAATGTGGAACCAATTTACTAATAATTCAATTGTTTACTAATAATTCAAAAAATAAATTCTAATTGTTTATTAATAATTTGAATTCACAATTAAAAATATGAAATAAGTATCCGTTCTGATTGACAAATTCAAGGAATACAATATAAAAAATCATCAATGACAACTATAGTATTGCAAATTGAAATTGTAATATGACTCAAGAATTGTAGTATAATTATAAATACCTATAAAATGACTGTTAATTCACTTCAGTGACTCAGTCTGAGGCTTCTATATCCCAAATGGACTCGAGATCCAGAAACTAACTAGTACTAATAGGTTCATCTTCATTCTGAGTCCGGTATTCAAAAATTTCTTCGTCTTCATGTTGACTCTGAGTCTACGATTCATCATTTGTCTCAGCACTAGTACTAGGACTAGCACCACCAGCTTTTAAAGTGTTGCACAACCCTCATCTTTCACACATGGAATTCCAGATTGCCAGTGCCCTATCATATGGAAAATCTCTAACATTATACTGAGTTACAAACAACCTCAAGGAAGTTTCCAAATTTTTGTCTAATTTGTTTCTGATCTTTGATTTCAAAAGCCCTAATGCACTAAAAACTCTCTCATCTTCCACCGACCCCAATATCATTGTTTGACATAAATCAACAAGTTTCAAATATTCTAGTATTGCAATGCACAATGCTTCACTTTGATCTATCATTTTCCAAAGCCTTGTGATTGATCCGGGTTCAAATGGATTCTCCAAGTCAACCAACTGTTGTTTCATAAACAATGCAAAGTGTTTACATCATTTTTTAAGATGATCTGAATTTAAAATTTCTTCTATTGGTTGTCCATTGCAATATGCATCTTTTGAAAATGTCAATATCAATTCCTCTAGTTTTTTATGAAACATATTTGCGTCATTTGGATTATCTCCAATTGAATGCCAAAATTGAGGATACACACAACCCATGGCTTCAAGTATTTATTCTCAAGGGAATCTTTCATGAATCTCAGTTGAAAGTTCATATGCAATAGACTTCAAATTATCATTAGCAGATTTAACAATCCTGTCAAAATCTTCCTTTTTAACTGGTAGTGGTCTGCCTCGCTTGCCTATCTTAGATTGGTGCATTGGTATCTGAAATCCTTTGACAAAGACACATAAGTCATTTTTTGTATTGAAATGTAAAAAAATTTCAGCATGATTCAAATCTGTAATTATCTGCCACCTAAAAAAATTTGGGCTTCGCCCTGTTAGATCTGAATATAGACCATCCAGGCTCAAGCATGTCATTTTACGTAGAGTACTATACTCATTGATATACATAGTTTTGTCTTGGGCTTTCTTAACAAGTTTTTTCATTGAATCTAGCATGGGGAGAAGACTAGCTAAAGTTAACAGAGTCTATATATCACTTAACTTATGTAAGAGATTAGGAGCTTTGTCTATTCTGAGGCATTGCTCATACATTAGTCCGATCAAGGATTGATATTCTGTTAGAACTCATTCCGCTGGTCCATGCAAGGAGATCCATCTAGTCTCAACATCCCTGAGAAGCTTGTTTCTTCTTGTTACTCCCTCATCAAAAATCTAAAATTATGCAAAACATTTAGGACTTCGACAGAAGTATGAGTGGAGCTCGTGGACCAAATCTTCAACTTTTGACACTTTAGGGAAATTGCTTACAATTCTATATGCTAAATTCATTCAGTGGGCCATGCAGTGAATGCCAACCATGTATGGTGCAATACTAGTTTGTAATATTGCACAAAGACCAGTCCTTTGACCTTGCATTACTGCAGCTCCAACACACACCAACTTCTTCTCAATTGTCAAGTCATCCATACCAGCAATTTCATTCAAAGCTTCCTTAACTTCCAAATATAAAGTTTTTGTTGTTGAATTGCCCCTCATTTTACTAACACAAAGTAGATGAGCTCGGCAGACATGTTCTTTTACAGTATACACATGCATACAAACCCAAGCAGTGTTATCTACTGTAGTAACTTCATCTATGGATAATGAAATGAAATTTGACTCTTTTACACTCTCTTGTAAATTTTTCTTTTCCACCTCAGCAAGATAGTTTGCCATTTCCCATCCAGTGTTTATTGACCAATGTGACATAGGATAGTGAGGAACATTAAAAAAAGATAATAAATTACTAAATTCTGGGAAATCTTTCATAGGACACCCTCTAGATAGAATATGAAAAATAACACTCATTTGAATAGTCTTTGTCAGGTTTGCATCTTTCGCTGCATGTTCAAGCCCAGCCTTGATTATATTTCCAAATCCACTATTACCAATCAATGTCATTTTGTGGTTATGCTCTTCATATTTTGTGGCATACTTAACATGAAGACATTCTTGCTTTGATTTCCATCTTACTACTGGTGTTTCCTTTCTGTCTATGATCTATTTTTCATAAACCTTACCAATATGCTTTTCTATGGTGTCAAGCTTTAGCTGCATCTTCTTCTCTCTTTTAGTTTCCATCTACAAATCTTACACCTACATTTTGTTAGTTGTTCATCATTGTTGGGGACTAGTTCAATGAATGGGTACTTTGCTACCCAATCAATCTTAAAACTCTTTGTCATCTCCCACTCTCACCCCAGTTTTACTTTCCTTTTTCTTTTCTTCCTACCAACATCATCTTCAGTACTAGCATTTGCATCCGAGTGAAATATCTCATTGTGTGTATCCCTTATAACATCTTTTGTCGTGTCGGTATTTTCATCCTCATTTGATGCATTTAACTCAATGACAATCCCACCTTGTGGTGGTGGTGAGTTGTTGTGAGTGGCTTCTGCAACTATAGAAGTTGATGGACCAGAAACTTTGCCAATTCCAAAGAAAGACTTTATGGTAGTATCTTTAAGTTTAAGTTCTGGGCATTTTGATGGCCTCCCAATCCCTTCAGTTTCACCACCCTGAGGAGCCTTACCCTTGTTTGACATCCCAATCCCTTCACCACCCTAAGGAGTCTCAGTCTCACCCTTGTTTGACATCTCAATCCCTTCACCACCCTGAGGAGTCTCACCCATGTCTAACTGTGACATCTTGAGTCTTGACCTCTCACTATGAATTAAAAGTTAAAACTAATACTATCAAGTATGAAGAAATGATTACTCACTTTTATGCCTTCTCAATTCTCTGAATCAGGAATCAGGAATGCCTGGGCCTGTCTTGCAGGATTGTAACTCTGGCCCTCCGCCCTACAATGAACTTTGACGTTCCAACTCAAATTGCGGAATGCAAATCGAGAGCTCCCAAATTTACTAATCAGACACAAACAAATTGTAAGAAAGAGTGTATTTATATCAATCCATGATTGCATTTTTGGCGAATTGCGCGGGCGTTTCAAAATGCATCTTGATTTAAGCGGGGCGAAATGGATCCTTGAATGCTTATAATGTTTTAATTGATACTGGTGAATTTGGTTGATGCGTGCAATGAACATTTAATTTACCATTGGCAAATTAGGTCCTGGGTACGTGGTCGTTTTACTATTTCTGGCGAATAATAGAGGTGATCTAATACCCATGCTCGAGTGATTCCAGGTGAATATTACAAGCATGCATGTCGAACGGTGTGTGGTAAATGGCGAAGCCGGGATACAGTGTATTGTTAACCCCAAAATTCCGAGCGATTTGACCACTATGTTGCCCCAGACTATTCACCATTTCCTAAAAAAAAATGTGGAATTCACCAATTGGTGAAGATTCGCCACTAAAAAACTCTCTGGTTCTTATAGACATTGATTGCACTTGTATTATCGCACATGATTGATATAGGTTTATTAAACAGTATGCCAATATCCCTCAATGTTTGTTTCATCTCAAGTACTTGAGTGTAGCATGAAGATGTTGCAATGTACTTAGCTTCTATAGTTGATAAAGATACAAAATTATGCTTCTTACTTAACTAAGCAACTAACTGAGAGCCGAGGAAAAATGCTCCACCACTTGTACTCTTCTAGTCATCAACACTTCATGCCTAATCTACATCAGTATAAGATTTTAGAGTAAAGTCTGATCATCTGGGATACCACAGTCCAAAATCTTTTGTTCCTTTCAAGTATTTGAATATCCTCTTTACTGCAACAACATGTGATCCTTTTGGTTCCTGTTGAAATCTGGCTGTAAGACAAACATCATGCATGATATTTGGTATCGTAGTAATCAAATATAACAATCCTCCAATCATTGATCTGTACTTGCTTGCATCAATCTTAGAAAATTTATCATCATTAGTCAACTTGCATCTAGTAGTCATGGAAGTCCATACTAGTTTGAAATTCTCCAATCCAAACTTCTACAACAATTCTCTAACATACTTTCACTGAGAAATGAAAATGCCTTTACTATTTTGATTCACTTGCAATCCAAGAAAGAAATTTAACTCACCAATAATAGACATTTCAAATTCCTTCTGCATTTCACTAGCAAATTCCTTGCACGTATCATCATTACCTTCAAATATTATGTCATCCACATATACAACAACAATTAAGATCTTACTTGATTCAACTCTAAAGTAAATATTGTTGTCAACAAACCTTTTTTGAAATCACTGATTCAGTAGATACTTATCTAGCCTTCCATAATAGGCTCTAGGTGCTTGATTCAATCCATACGACACTTTCTTCAATCTGCAAACAACATTTGGATCATCTGATAACTTGAATCTTTCCAATTGTTCAATGTAGACTTATTTCAATTCCCCATTCAGAAATGTTGACTTCAAATCCATTTGATAGACTTTGAAATCCTTATATGCTACAAAAGCCAAAAACATCCCGATAGCCTCCATTCTAGCAATGGGAACATAAATTTCTTCAAAATCAATTCCTTCAACCTATGTGTAACCTTTGCATACCAATCTTGCTTTGTTTCTTACAACATGACCATCTTCATCTAGTTTATTCTAGAACACCCACTTTGTTCTAATAACATTCTTAACTATCAGCCTAGATACCAGTTCCCGAGTTTGATTTTTCTCAATTTGATCCAGCTCTTCCTTCATTCCTTTCATCCAATTCTGATATTTGCAAGCTTCTTCAACTATCTTAGGTTCAGACTCAAAAAGTAAACACAAAAGAACTTGGTCTTTAGCAACTTTGCTTCTTGTAATGGCTCCTGTGTTTTTATCTCCTTTGATTTGATTCTCAAATTGATTTTTTTGCACATACCTTGGGGTTTTTGATACAGTTGTTGAAGCAACCTGAGTTTCTTTCAGCTTTTCTTCATCTCTATTCGTCTCTTCTCCTTAATTAGATTCATATCCTGCTTGAATAACATCTTCTTTTGAAATATTCTCATCAACCTTCACATTTGTACTTTCACCAATTTTTTTGAACCTCTTGTTATTACATATGTAAGATTTTCTCTTTGTAGAATAACCAAGAAATATACCTTCATCTGCTCTACTAATGAACTTTCCAAGGCTTCCTTCATCTCTTTGGATATAGCATGCACTTCCAAAAACTTTCAAATACTTCACAGATGGGATCCTTCCATACCATAACTCATATGATGTCTTACCAAACTTATTTTTGAATAAGACTCTATTAAGGGTATACACAACAATGTCTATAGCTTCTCTCCAGTAAAATTTCAGTAGGTTTGCTTCCTTGATCAAAGTTCTTGCCTCCT